>NC_056735.1:1622687421-1622734921 GCF_019279795.1 Protopterus annectens | reverse complement strand
CTCTTAGAAGTACTTAGAAGTGCTATCTCATCTCAGCTTACAGTGAATCACAATACTTTGGGCTACCTTAGCTCCCAGAAGCAACATTTCAAGAAATGGCATAACACCTTAAGGCTACTCTCGGCCTCACAAATCATACTTCATCCAGAATATGGACAATGGCAATCTGTCCATGACTGTCTTCCTCAACTTGACTAAGGCATGTGACTCTACAGCACCTTAAACTCTTACAGGAGCTCATGTGGTCAAGGCTTTTGTTTGCCCCCTTTAAATGGATATACAGCATACCTCTCAACTTATTAGTGCAAGAAATCTGGAGAAATTCTGACAAAATGGGGGAAAAAGGCCTAAAAACAGGGTTGCATTTTAAATATTGTTCTTATAAACTTCGAAAGTTGCTAGAGTAACAGGGTTTGTGTTAACATACATTTTCTTGGGAATTTGAAGTCTGAAACTCAAATGTAGGTCATTATTTAATTACTTCAATCCTCAGATCATTCCAGTAATTTGCCAGAACACCACTAATTTTATGGGGAATAGAACCAAAAAATATGAGGCAAAAATCTGTGCACCCTGTGAAAATCTGGACAGTTGACAGGTATGATATACAGCTATTGAAGAAAGTTAGCCTATAAGGTTAAAAGGCGATATTCACTCTGACCCAGTCAGAGCATGTTAGCTTAGGTATTTCTTGGGGTTCTGTCCTGGATCCACTACTGTTTTGTTTTTTTTTTTCAGTGCTTTCTCAGTTATGCAGACTGCTGTACCTGAACCTTTTTTGAGGGGCTCCACCATAACAACATACCTCAGAGTATTTTAACATAGTTCATCTCGACTAATCTGTCATTATAAAGAATTTTGGAAGTTCAAAGTATATAACTTAGGTACTAGGATCCTGATATATAGTTAGTATAGTAAGCTTCTGAGCCCCCCAAGCCTTTCTGTGTTGGAGGGAAGCCTTCTAGATTATCAGTAGGAGTGGTAAGCACTAGATAATCTAGCTACCACAGGAGGAGTGGTTTCTGGCCCAGAAATTACAGTTTATTGGCCATTTGGGCAGTTTTTTCCATCTCTTTCAACCTTCTGGTTTAAAAGTTCACATCTGCGCTTGTGTCCCACCTTTTCTGTAACTAATCTAGTCCAGATATACATTTGCTGTATCCAGGACTGTTTGCAAGCTTCTGAGCAGTGCCAAAGTCTACTCTTCAATTTTTCCATTAGATCTGCTACTTCTCTCCTCTCCTGCACTTTTACTAGCTTATTAGTCTAGCACTTTACCAGACGTCTTGTAGTAATTATTGCAGCAACAAACGTGCTACCAGCACTAGACGTTCTACAAGGAAACAGCTCCAGTACTCATTATGAATGTCCACCCTCCAGGTATGTCTAAAGGTCATTTCCCTGTGCTTTCTCCTATTAACCTAGTGAACTTGGGCATTCTGAGGCAATGTAGCAACTGCCTCATGTACACTGACAACCCTCTCCTTTTACCTCCCAACACTCAGACTTGTGAGAGATGTACTTATATATCCAAATTGGAAGTCACTCACTCTCCAGCCAACACCGGAATAGCTGGTCAAGAGGAGAAGGTCAACACTTGCACCCCACTACATGGAACACGTAGCCCTCCAGAACATGTCAGCACTGCCTTCACATTAAAACACAAACCACACACCCACCTTCATGGAGGCTCTCAATAAAAATCTAACCAAACAGCAGAGGCCTCCAAAGCAAAAACGCTCCTGACCACCACAACACAACACTAATCATGAGACAAATAAATCTCCTAACAGTGTGCCACTCAACCAAAGCCCCTAAGGCAAAACAGCATGCCCAACACACTAGTCATAGGTGACTCAATAGTGAGGCACACTGATGTCCCACTCACTAGGATGAATTAGGAGAAAGTAACAGTCAGCTGCCTGTCAGCCGCCAGGATCTGCCACATAACGCATGCACTCAGGTCCCTCAAGAACAGGTACAAATATGACTCTGTCATTGTAGATGTGGGTGTGAATGACCTGAGATGTACCTCCCTGGACCACATGAAAAGAGTCATGGAGGAGCTATTGGGTTATGTAGCCCAGGTGGGTATGACCCTAGCCCTGAGCAGCATCCTACCATGACCCAGAATGTTACCACAGTACAAGCCGAAAATGACTGATTTCAACAATTGGCTAAGTTTCTGGTGTCATTCTAAGGGGATCCAGTATCTGTCTGCCTAGGATGACATGACTGCCAGACCTCAATGCTTTATCAGAGATGGCCTGCATCTGTCACCCCTGGGCTTCCGGATACTGGCCAAGGCTCTTGACACCCCTATAGTGCCTTTTTTAGGTGGTGTTTTAAAGACCAAATTACCACCGCAACAGCTGCAAACAAATGCAATCTGAGAGTCATGCTGCTCAACGCTAGAAGTCTAAATCTCAAAATGCACTTGCTCAAAGCACTCCTTGAAATGGAGAAAATCTACATTTGTGCTGTAACAGAGACCTGGTTTAAGACAGCATAAAGCACCCCTGCACTACCAGGCTATAATTCATTCCACACCTTTTGGCCCCACAACTTGGACCAAAGCTCCGAAGGCAGTGGTGTTTCTATATTCATAAAGGATGTGCACACCTCCAGACTGGTAGCCCAACATAATGCATCTGAGATGCTTCAGGTGCAGCTAACATTGGGTAAGACAGCTATTCGGGTTGTAGCCTGCTATAGGTCCCCAGCCATGTCCCAAGATTCACACTGCATGTTCCTAAGCACCCTGGGGAAGATTAGGGTCCAACCTACACTCTCATACTGAGTGACTTCAACTACCCCTCCATTAACTGTGAAAACTACCCATGTACCAATACACTTGCCCAATGCTTTCTGGAATTCATTAATTCCAATGCTCTGGACCAGCTCGTTCTTACCCCCACTAGAGGTAGCAACATCCTTGACCTGGTCATTACTAACATGGGCGACCTTTGCTCTACACAAATAGTCAACTCCTCCTTGGTTTCATCCGACAACAAACTAATCACAATGAAGACAAGGAGCAAGCGACACCAGGAGTAGAGAACCAGAATTTATTGAAAACCGTAGCGTTTTCGTCAGATTATATCCACAGACTTCTTCAGAGGTATTAAAACCAACAAACATCACTTCACCTTTTAAATATCCTTCCAAAAACAGTCATGTGACATAATTAATTAACAGTTAAAGGAAAATCCACCTAAAAAAAAAAATATATATATATATATATATATATATATATATATATATATATATATACAAAAATACAATGCATATAAAAGCACTACATAAAACAATGTATGAATAAAACAGTTGATAAATGCAATAAATGTTAATAAATATTATTAACAAAAATATTCACCTGCAGTTTAAACATTTATACATAATAAGAACGAAGTTTTAAAACACTGCTAATAGAAACACATTCAAACTAATCATCTTGGAAATCCACATCCCTCCCACCCCCACAAAGGTAACCACCATGAAAAACTCTCCAGGCTAACTTTGAGCACCTAAAAACAGAGGTGGCTAACTTCACGGCACCCATGCAAATGGAAAATAGTTGCATCACCACCAAATTATACACCAGTGCACTATATGAACACGTACACAAATGCATGATTCTCGCCATACCCAATAGAACCAAGACGCTCTCCTCTGTATGAACACGTACACAAATGCATGATTGTCGCCATACTCAATAGAACCAAGATGCTCTCCTCAAAAAAAAAGGAACCCAATCTGGTGGTCCCCTGCCATAAACAAACTCTACAACAGAAGGAAGAAACTGATGTGGAATAAGGCGAAGTCCCAAGACTGGAAAAACGCCCTTATCAGCTTCAACAAAAGGTTGAGTTCCCTCATCAAATCCTCTGAAGCTAGCTATAAGGCCGTCTATAGTTATATAAAGAATCTCCACGGCAATACCCAGATTTGCTCTGAGCTACTGCACAATGGCGCATCCTATACTGAGCCAGCAGATATTAGCAATATACTGGCCAACAGATTTAGTGCAAACTTTAGCCCCCCCTCCAAAGGACCAATCTCAATACCAGTAAATTGCCAGGCACCCAGTATTACTGCTGCACAGGTTAAAACAGCACTGTCCAAGGCCAACAATACAGCTTCTATGGGACCTGGCAATATCCCTGGCTGTGTTCTACATGGACTACAGAGTGAACTGGCACCTCAACTGTGTGCCCTGTTCAATCACAGCCTTACCTCCGGCTTTGTCCCTACTGAATGGTGCATTGCTACAGTCATGCCTATCCATGAACGAGGAGTGACTACAGACCCTGGGAATTATTGCCCAATTAGCATGAAGAGTCTCTAATGCAAAGCTATGGAACGCATCATAATGGACCTAATAAACAAGGATATAGGGAATCTCCAAACTCTGGATCCTACACAGTTTGGTTTTGTGAAGTGTAGATCATGCCTGCTCAACTTGGTCGACTTATTTGAGTCAGTCATCAGAGCTGTGAATGAAGGCGAGGTGGTTCATACAGCCTACCTTGACCTGGCCAAGGCCTTTGATACCATTCCCCACTCAGGAATCATAGAAAAACTCACTAAGCTAGGCATCAGCCCCTATAGCACTAGGTGGGTTGCAAACTTGCTCACAGATAGAACCCACAGTGTGAAAATAGATGACTCCAAGTCAGACTGCTGACCAGTCACGAGTGGAGCCCCACAGGATTCGGTCCCGGGTCCTCTCCTGTTTGGTATCTACTTCTCTGAAATCCAGGCCAACATGAAGGGGCTCTAGCTGACAAAGTTTGCAGATGATTTCAAGTTGGGAGCTATTATTAACTCCCCAAGTGATCTTGACATCCTACAGAAAGGCCTCTATGAGACCAATGACTGGTGTCAGAACCATGGCCTTTAGCTCAATGCCCCCCTTGGGAAAAACCTGGTTCCCTTGAATTACCACATTGATGGTAGTGCACTGAACACAGAAGGCATTCTAAGAGATCTGGGAACACAGGTTGACAGCAACCTCTCTTCTGACCACCACCTTGCCACTGTGGTCAGAAAGTCCTTCCATATGGAACATCTCATTACTAAAGGTTTTGCATGCAGGAAGAAAGAGGTCATTGTCTCCCTCTACTCTTCCCTCATTAAGCCAATCATTGAGTACAATGCACCATTTGCATGTACCTCATTAGACACCTGCAACAACTGGAGAGCCTACAAAAGTACCCCACAAAGATTATCCTAGGCCTTAAACACTTGTCCTATATGGACAGACTCAAAAAAACTCCAACTATTCTCTGTCTCATATCGCCTACTTAGAGGCAATCTCTACTTGACTAACAAAGCCATGTCTGACCCAGCTCTTATAAATGCTACATCTAATAAAATCTCAATCCTGCCACACCACACGCTCCAAAGACCTCAACCTCATTACCACAATAAACAGAACATGCTGGAGGGACAGGTTCATAACCCAGAGACTGCCCATCCTATGGAGTAGACTTCCCATACATGTCAAGCAGAGCACCTCACTGGCCCTCTTCATGAGAAATCTTGATGAGTGGATGGGAAATAGAAAATTCACCTTGGGGATCACTCAAGTGGATCTAGTAGACAGAGGCACTAGGAACTAAGGTTGGGTGCCATGATGCCAGGGTAATCCTATGGGCTAGGCTTGTAAAGGCTCCAGGGCCATTAGCCTAGTACACACCTATGAACCTATGAAGTAAATGTCAATGCTATGAAGTACACTTAACTCAATACATCACAATTTGAATACTAGCGATTTTGGTTCAACTAATGACTCACCTTTTCAGCACACCTTGATACTATACTTTACAAGCTATGGTGCATATCTTCTGCTTGACACAAAATATCTGCTAAGCAGTGAAGCAAATAACACCATTTTGGTTGCCTCCTCAAGAATAAAACCTTTACCCCAAAACTTCCATCTTCAGGTGCCATTGCTTTTACTTTACTCCCCTGAAGCTGCTCCTTGGATTGCTTTAACAAGGCATTCTTCTTTCTTGGGGACATACCGAGTGGAATATAATGTTCTGACAATGAATACCAGCCATCCTATCAAGATTTCATTATTTAATTCAAAGCCAATTATTGACCATCTCATGCATACGGTGTGCAGCTGTCCGAGCCAACTAAATAATAATCTATAACCCAGTTAATGAAATAATATGTAGCCGCGGTGGTACGGCGGTAGTATTGTTACCTCACAGCAAGAGGTTCTCCCGCTCGATTCTTGGCGTGGCTTGGGAGTGCCTTCTGTGTGGAGTCTGCATGTCCTCTCTGCAGTTGGGTAGCGTTCGAAAGACATGCGTGCGTAAATGGGCATGCTTTTGTTGAAGTTTGGGTGTCGAGCTGGCACTTCGGCGTTTCGCAAAAATCTACCGCCAATCATTAGCCGACCAGAGTTCCGCTGTGGCAACCCCTTACCAGGAAAAAGTCAAAAAGACAAACAACAACCTTTCTGGAGGGGTAGAGAGCTATTCATTCACTTCAGAGACCTTGTACCTATCTCTGTCTCTCTACTGCACATACCTGTCAGTAATGAGATGTCACTTCCAGCAATGTGTCTACCCCTAATAAGGCCCAGAGTTTGAGTTACATACACACTGAACATTGCCGAGCTGAACATTATAATTGTATTGATAATTCATGCTTCTGTATATGCTGTATTTCATTTTGCTTTATGTTTTTATATTTTAGTTAGATAGATAGATAATTAGAAAGAAAGGTAGATAAAACAAAATATGTTCACACACAACTAGGTAGACAGAAAAATTGAAAGATAGAGAAATAAGTGGATAGATAGATGGATAGATAGATAGATAGATAGATAGATAGATAGATAGATAGATAGATAGATAGATAGATAGATAGATAGATAGATAGACAAATAAGAAAAATCAACTTTTGCCACCTATGTTCACCCATTACCTGATTTTGGCTGTCTGAAAGGCCCAGAATACAACTATTATGATGCTTTCATTAAAAGACAGCACTTGCATAAAGTTAAAAACACACTAGTTGTGAAAATAGTTTAGAATTCATTTGCAGGCATAATGTAACAATCAAATGTGATCTACAGTGCTTAATCACAGCAACGGTGAGTAACTGAGGGAAGGGAAATAAAAAAAGAGTAATATGTACAATAATGTGTTATATTCTTGCAGCCAAATAAGGTACAATATAAATACATGTAATTAAAATCATTAATGTGATACAGTGCATAGCATAATTCACAGTTTCCCATCTACAGCAGGCTGAATCCCAATAAACTGGATCCTGCAACATTCAGTATCAGTGAAATGGCTGTGCATTAGGGGCCAATGCAATAGCTAGCAATGATACCCCGATGTGTGAATGCATGACAGAAATGATACCCCAATGTGTGAATGCAGCACAGAAATGATACCCCGATGTGTGAATGCAGCATAGAAATAGATTTTATGCCAAGCAGAATTTTGTGCTCTAAGCAGTCAAGCAATATATTGTTTATACAGATTTGACATCATCACTCTGCACCACATTTGAAATGTCATGTAGACTAGACTTATCAAGACAACATAAATGGACAATCCTGACAGATGCCAAGGTGCATCAAGGCCATTGCATCCTGGCCACACAGCCATTTTATCAGCATGCTGTGGACACTGTAGAGATCTCACAAACAACAGTATGCATGAAATCGGGTGGCTATGGTTCCCACCTGCATTCTACAGAAAGGCCTCTATGAGACCAATGACTGGTGTCAGAACCATGGCCTTAAGCTCAATGCCAAAAAATGTGTCATCATCCCCCTTGGGAAAAACCTGGTTCCCTTGAATTACCACATTGACGGTAGTGCACTTAACACAGAAGGTATTCTAAGAGATCTGGGAACACAGGTTGACAGCAACCTCTCTTCTGACCACCACCTTGCCACTGTGGTCAGAAAGTCCTTCCATATGGCACATCTCATTACTAAAGGTTTTGCATGCAGGAAGAAAGAGGTCATTGTCTCCCTCTACTCTTCCCTCATTAAGCCAATCATTGAGTACAATGCACCATTTGCATGTACCTCATTAGACACCTGCAACAACTGGAGAGCCTACAAAAGTACCCCGCAAAGATTATCCTGGGCCTTAAACACTTGTCCTATATGGACAGACTCAAAAAAACTCCAACTATTCTCTGTCTCATATCGCCTACTTAGCGGCGATCTCTACTTGACTAACAAAGCCATGTCTGACCCAGCTCTGTTAGAAATGCTACATCTAATAAAATCTCAATCCTGCCACACCACACGCTCTAGAGACCTCAACCTCATTACCACAATAAACAGAACATGCTGGAGGGACAGGTTCATAACCCAGAGACTGCCCATCCTATGGAGTAGACTTCCCATACATGTCAAGCAGAGCACCTCACTGGCCCTCTTCATGAGAAATCTTGATGAGTGGATGGGAAATAGAAAATTCACCCTGGGGATCACTCAAGTGGATCTAGTAGACAGAGGCACTAGGAACTAAGGTTGGGTGGCATGATGCCAGGGTAATCCTATGGGCTAGGCTTGTAAAGGCTCCAGGGCCATTAGCCTAGTACACACCTATGAACCTATGAAGTAAATGTCAATGCTATGAAGTACACTTAACTCAATACATCACAATTTGAATACTAGCGATTTTGGTTCAACTAATGACTCACCTTTTCAGCACACCTTGATACTATACTTTACAAGCTATGGTGCATATCTTCTGCTTGACACAAAATATCTGCTAAGCAGTGAAGCAAATAACACCATTTTGGTTGCCTCCTCAAGAATAAAACCTTTACCCCAAAACTTCCATCTTCAGGTGCCATTGCTTTTACTTTACTCCCCTGAAGCTGCTTCTTGGATTGCTTTAACAAGGCATTCTTCTTTCTTGGGGACATACCGAGTGGAATATAATGTTCTGACGATGAATACCAGCCATCCTATCAAGATTTCATTATTTAATTCAAAGCCAATTATTGATCATCTCATGCATACGGTGTGCAGCTGTCACCAACTAAATAATAATCCATAACCCAGTTAATGAAATAATATGTAGCCGCGGTGGTACGGCGGTAGCATTCTTACCTCACAGCAAGAGGTTCTCTCGCTCGATTCTTGGCGTGGCTTGGGAGTGCCTTCTGTGTGGAGTCTGCATGTCCTCTCTGCAGTTGGGTAGCGTTCGAAAGACATGTGTGGGTAAATGGGCATGCTTTTGTTGAAGTTTGGGTGTCAAGCTGGCACTTCTGCGTTTCGCAAAAATCTACTGCCAATCATTAGCGGACCGGAGTTCTGCTGTGGCAACCCCTTACTAGGAAAAAGCTAAAAAGACAAACAACAACCTTTCTGGAGGGGTAGAGAGCTATTCATTCACTTCAGAGACCTTGTACCTATCTCTGTCTCTCTGCTGCACATACCTGTCAGTAATGAGATGTCACTTCCAGCAATGTGTCTGCCCCTAATAAGGCCCAGAGTTTGAGTTACATACACACTGAACATTGCCGAGCTGAACATTATAATTGTATTGATAATTCATGCTTCTGTATATGCTGTATTTCATTTTGCTTTATGTTTTTATATTTTAGTTAGATAGATAGATAGATAATTAGAAAGAAAGGTAGATAAAACAAAATATGTTCACACACAACTAGGTAGACAGAAAAATTGAAAGATAGAGAAATAAGTGGATAGATGGATAGATAGATAGATGGATAGATAGATAGATAGATAGATAGATAGATAGATAGATAGATAGATAGATAGATAGATAGTTAGATAGATAGATAGATAGATAGATAGATAGATATATAGACAGACAGATAGATAGATAGATAGATAGATAGATATATAGATAGATAGATAGATAGATAGATAGATAGATAGATAGATAGATAGATAGATAGATAGATAGATAGACAAATAAGAAAAATCAACTTTTGCCACCTATGTTCACCCATTACCTGATTTTGGCTGTCTGAAAGGCCCAGAATACAACTATTATGATGCTTTCATTAAAAGACAGCACTTGCATAAAGTTAAAAACACACTAGTTGTGAAAATAGTTTAGAATTCATTTGCAGGCATAATGTAACAATCAAATGTGATCTACAGTGCTTAATCACAGCAACGATGAGTAACTGAGGGAAGGGAAATAAAAAAAGAGTAATATGTACAATAATGTGTTATATTCTTGCAGCCAAATAAGGTACAATATAAATACATGTAATTAAAATCATTAATGTGATACAGTGCATAGCATAATTCACAGTTTCCCATCTACAGCAGGCTGAATCCCAATAAACTGGATCCTGCAACATTCAGTATCAGTGAAATGGCTGTGCATTAGGGGCCAATGCAATAGCTAGCAATGATACCCCGATGTGTGAATGCAGGACAGAAATGATACCCCAATGTGTGAATGCAGCACAGAAATGATACCCCAATGTGTGAATGCAGCACAGAAATGATACCCTGATGTGTGAATGCAGCATAGAAATAGGTTTTATGCCAAGCAGAATTTTGTGCTCTAAGCAGTCAAGCAATATATTGTTTATACAGATTTGACATCATCACTCTGCACCACATTTGAAATGTCATGTAGACTAGACTTATCAAGACAACATAAATGGACAATCCTGACAGATGCCAAGGTGCATCAAGGCCATTGCATCCCGGCCACACAGCCATTTTATCAGCATGCTGTGGACACTGTAGAGATCTCACAAACAACAGTATGCATGAAATCGGGTGGCTATGGTTCCCACCTGCATTCTACAGAAAGGCCTCTATGAGACCAATGACTGGTGTCAGAACCATGGCCTTAAGCTCAATGCCAAAAAATGTGTCATCATCCCCCTTGGGAAAAACCTGGTTCCCTTGAATTACCACATTGATGGTAGTGCACTTAACACAGAAGGCATTCTAAGAGATCTGGGAACACAGGTTGACAGCAACCTCTCTTCTGACCACCACCTTGCCACTGTGGTCAGAAAGTCCTTCCATATGGCACATCTCATTACTAAAGGTTTTGCATGCAGGAAGAAAGAGGTCATTGTCTCCCTCTACTCTTCCCTCATTAAGCCAATCATTGAGTACAATGCACCATTTGCATGTACCTCATTAGACACCTGCAACAACTGGAGAGCCTACAAAAGTACCCCACAAAGATTATCCTAGGCCTTAAACACTTGTCCTATATGGACAGACTCAAAAAAACTCCAACTATTCTCTGTCTCATATTGCCTACTTAGAGGCAATCTCTACTTGACTAACAAAGCCATGTCTGACCCAGCTCTGTTATAAATGCTACATCTAATAAAATCTCAATCCTGCCACACCACACGCTCCAGAGACATCAACCTCATTACCACAATAAACAGAACATGCTGGAGGGACAGGTTCATAACCCAGAGACTGCCCATCCTATGGAGTAGACTTCCCATACATGTCAAGCAGAGCACCTCACTGGCCCTCTTCATGAGAAATCTTGATGAGTGGATGGGAAATAGAAAATTCACCCTGGGGATCACTCAAGTGGATCTAGTAGACAGAGGCACTAGGAACTAAGGTTGGGTGCCATGATGCCAGGGTAATCCTATGGGCTAGGCTTGTAAAGGCTCCAGGGCCATTAGCCTAGTACACACCTATGAACCTATGAAGTAAATGTCAATGCTATGAAGTACACGTAACTCAATACATCACAATTTGAATACTAGCGATTTTGGTTCAACTAATGACTCACCTTTTCAGCACACCTTGATACTATAGTTTACAAGCTATGGTGCATATCTTCTGCTTGACACAAAATATCTGCTAAGCATTCACTTCAGAGACCTTGTACCTATCTCTGTCTCTCTGCTGCACATACCTGTCAGTAATGAGATGTCACTTCCAGCAATGTGTCTGCCCCTAATAAGGCCCAGAGTTTGAGTTACATACACACTGAACATTGCCGAGCTGAACATTATAATTGTATTGATAATTCATGCTTCTGTATATGCTGTATTTCATTTTGCTTTATGTTTTTATATTTTAGTTATATAGATAGATAGATAATTAGAAAGAAAGGTAGATAAAACAAAATATGTTCACACACAACTAGGTAGACAGAAAAATTGAAAGATAGAGAAATAAGTGGATAGATAGATAGATGGATAGATAGATAGATAGATAGATAGATAGATAGATAGATAGATAGATAGATAGATGGATGGATAGATAGATAGATAGATAGATAGATAGATAGATAGATAGATAGATAGATAGATAGATAGATAGATAGATAGACAAATAAGAAAAATCAACTTTTGCCACCTATGTTCACCCATTACCTGATTTTGGCTGTCTGAAAGGCCCAGAATACAACTATTATGATGCTTTCATTAAAAGACAGCACTTGCATAAAGTTAAAAACACACTAGTTGTGAAAATAGTTTAGAATTCATTTGCAGGCATAATGTAACAATCAAATGTGATCTACAGTGCTTAATCACAGCAACGATGAGTAACTGAGGGAAGGGAAATAAAAAAAGAGTAATATGTACAATAATGTGTTATATTCTTGCAGCCAAATAAGGTACAATATAAATACATGTAATTAAAATCATTAATGTGATACAGTGCATAGCATAATTCACAGTTTCCCATCTACAGCAGGCTGAATCCCAATAAACTGGATCCTGCAACATTCAGTATCAGTGAAATGGCTGTGCATTAGGGGCCAATGCAATAGCTAGCAATGATACCCCGATGTGTGAATGCAGGACAGAAATGATACCCCAATGTGTGAATGCAGCACAGAAATGATACCCCGATGTGTGAATGCAGCATAGAAATAGGTTTTATGTCAAGCAGAATTTTGTGCTCTAAGCAGTCAAGCAATATATTGTTTATACAGATTTGACATCATCACTCTGTATCACATTTGAAATGTCATGTAGACTAGACTTATCAAGACAACATAAATGGACAATCCTGACAGATGCCAAGGTGCATCAAGGCCATTGCATCCTGGCCACACATCCATTTTATCAGCATGCTGTGGACACTGTAGAGATCTCACAAACAACAGTATGCATGAAATCGGGTGGCTATGGTTCCCACCTGCATTCTGCCATATGCGGATGAAGGCATAATGTTATCCATTGCCATAAACCAAGAATGTTGCAATACTATGCAGGTCTTCCATAGGAAAGCTGGTCTGATAACAGTTTGGAAAATGTTAGTTATGGACTTCAAAGCCTCACCTAGGCTGCATAAGATAGAACAGATTAACTGGCAGTAGTGTCATGTAACTTACCAAGTGTTCTTTGTGCAGATGACATCATCGTCATAATGTCTGCATCATTATAATACCTTTTTTAATCTCCCTGTGCATAGCAACCATTAGAATCAACTCTCTAGCCACACCCATTCATTTCCCCCTACAGATGCATAGTCAAGTACTCTGTGGGAAACTGTCACAGAGGCAGGCATCAGGGAATTTTTTTCTGTTATTAGACTAACTCTTCCTCTGAAGTCTGATGAGCAATTGTGAATACATGGGCCTTACTATCACTCCTTTCACATGCACATATGTTGGAGACTATATCACTGGTGAGACTCAGAGGAAGCTGCTCCAGTGTTGCTGGATCATTGGCAGTGCATGTCATTCACATCACATTCCTGGAGGTGTCAGCACTGCAGCAGACTGGGCAACATTTCCTTCCTCCAGCATGGGCAAGCCAGCATCAGCTGCTGACTAAAACAGTCCCTTGTCTGATGCTGCTCCTGTGTTTGAGTTGCTAGTTGAATGCAGACTATCTTGGTTACGTTCAGCACTTTATCTCTCAGCATCACTAAGTGTAGCTTATAATGGTGTCTTTGTACAACAATTTATGAGTGTACATGCTGCATGCATTTGGAAAATAAGTAATCTTTGTCATGTGTTTCTGTAGGTAAAATCCCATGGCAGATTGTTTGTAATTATGAAGCTATGTCAAACAATACTGTTAGCCAATATAAATACATACAACTGTTTTCATACAGTGGATACATACATACATATAATTGATTAGTTCGGACTTTGATTGACTAAGCAAATGTGTTGCATAATTCATTTTGATTTGATCTATAAAATGGTTGGGACTGATATGTGTATTAGTTCTGATGAAGTCTTTGAACAAAAGCGCTTAACTGTTTTTATACAATACATTAATTTCAATGCTCTGTGGTGTTTGACTGGTCACACAGCCTTTTTACTGGTTTTGGTCACTATTCAGGTTGTGGATACTTTGGTTTTGTGGTTTGAGTTTAGAGCAGAGGAATAAGATCCTGCTGATGAGCCCCATCCTGTATTTTACTGCTCGATTCATTTAGTCTTCATGTTCCGATTGTGTAACTGAGGAAACCAGAAACTGCTCCAGATTACCAAATTGTTGCTGAACGGCTAGCTGTTTGCCAGGCAGGTTTACCAATTTAACAAATTAATGCAATGTAATGAAAGAATGCGCTTATGAGTCAGGTAAGGTATAACTTTCACCTCTATGGATACTACCTACTGCTTCTATTGTGGATGATAACTTCCTTCTATTGTCTTCAGACTTACAGAGTACAGACAAAAAGGGCACACAGCCAGCTAGTGAGGGAATGTTAGCTGTCCTGAGTGGACAGTTGAAATGCCCTGATATCTATAGTAATGTTCTACTGCAGAGTCCTGACAAAGTCAATAGTGTTTTCCTTGCCTGTGTCACACCGTACAGTGTGATGATATGCAGATTACTGTAACAGTGTATCTCATATAACCAAACCTCAATACCCCAGTGATGATGGTGCCACTCTAGATAATATAAATAATACAGATTATAAGTGTTTGTGATTTTTATTTTTTCTGTTTCAGCCTGAAAATCAGACAAATTACAAATTTATAAGATTAAGTATATAAGGTACTTTCATAGTTAATCTTAATTGTTTGGAAACATGACACTTGTTTTCAGTAATCAACACTTGGACAAGAGATCTGAATTTATTGTAGCTAACTGTGTCATACTACCTAGCAGGAATTCCTACCTTTGCAAAGAATCTGAAGACAGAATGGCACAACCTCTGTAAGGAATTCAAACAATCATCACTTGCTTGAAGTTAATGTTTCCAACTACTAAGAGCTTCAGTCTGGTTTTGTTGCTTATGACTTTTCAAAAGGTTAATAAGATGGCAAAATGAAGCAGCTGACACCAGCACAAATTTCTTCTGTTGTTAATATCTTTGCATGCTATTTTGTTTTGCTTGTTAGAAGCGTGTCTTTGTCCATCACATTACTGATTTCAGAAAAGAAACTCCTAGTCCAACCTGAATGTTGACAATGTTGTTTCTGTTACATGACTGGAATGGTATGCTCCCACCATTGTAGACTCGGCTGTGATTAATTTTAACTTATTTGTTAACCAAGTAAGAAACCGGCAGTAAGACTATTTTCAGACATGATCCACCTCAGAGCTAAACAAAATAATGTGATATATGGATATAAGTTATGGAGAAAAATTAAGTGCATCTTTAACAGCCTGGTAAAAAGTTATTTTATATTAGGTAATAGCTGAAGGAAGGAATAAATGTAGGGGATAAAAGGTATAATTTGTAATGTAACTAATTACACATGGTGTAATTCAAAAAAATATGTGGGTCTTGGGAATCTATGGCTTTAATTATGTTCACTGAAACAGTTCACCTAATGGATTCCACTGAATGTGGGTCTCACTGACATGGCTCTAGGTATTTTGCCCAAGCCACGAATTTACTATTTTTTTCTTGGTGGTTTTGCATTCTTTGAGTTATGAGGCTTTTACACACATTCCCCTTTCTGCATTATAACATGACCTTGGTGTTACAATAAATAGGTGGGGGGAAAATTGAGGGCATACTACTCCAATGGTAAGGTGTAGGGGCATTCCTTTCCCCCTACCAAAATGTATTTAAAGTTTAAGTTTGCTTTTTCAGTAAAATCCATCCTTAGAATTATTTCTCACTGAAATATATTTACTTGAATTACGTTTCAGTACAAAACACAACACCATGTCTGAAGCCAAGCATAGAATGAGCTAGTCATATGTAGCATACAACTCTAAACAAAGATACATTAAATCATCATAGACGTATGTAGCAAGCAATGGTGAAATTAGCAAGACATAGATAAGGCAATGCAATATCATATTTTAAACAGTACATAGAATGAGCTGAATTATACATTATACAGTCAGCCTGGATCATACCAAAACATCTCCACTCATTTTGTTTGATGGTCAAATCTATGAAATCACTTTGCTCATGAATCATGGATAAAGCTAGAAGTAAGGGGGGACCAAACCCCAAATTCAGGGACAGATTTTAATACAACTTTTAATTACTTAGAGAGTTAATAAAAATAATGCAGCTTTGCATTCATATGCATTTTCTGAACAACACAAATTCCAGAAAATTAATGTCTGGTTATTTAATGACTGTAATTTATTAAATAGTAAGAATAAAGATCAGGGACATTATGCAAAATCAATGACCAGTTTAATCAATTCCAGTTTAAGCACAACCTAGACAAATGGATGGGGAATAGGAAATTTACACCAGGCCAGGCGGCATGTCCCTTATGGACAGAGGTAACTTATAAATGTCTGGCCCTCAATATCCTATTTGGATGCAGGACATCATTATGCACTATGCCTTGAAGATCAATGCACAAGTAGGTAATGCTAACCCATTTAGGGAATAACAAAATCCCTGCCATATGTGGAGAAGGCACGTGATGCTGCCACGCTGCTTTGCTCCATGTTTCTCAGTGCTGTTTTGAACCCACTGATGGCTGTAGTGGTGTCCACCTCATGAGGTACTAAGAGGTCACTAATGTTGGGACCCATTGCAATAACACTGAATAGCTAATGCTCAGCTGGAAATGCATGTGAAGGGGCAAAAAAAAAAAACTGTTTCCTGGTAGTCTATATTATTCAGTGTGCAGGAATGTTGTCAATCAGAGCTTCATACAAATAGGACATTGGATGACCTTGTATTCTTTGCTGAAGATTAAGAAACCTATAAATAAATCTGTGTAATTTATCAAAGCAGATCTAAGTTCTAAACTGTATATCTGGTATTAAAATGCGCTGTAGATTGGGCAAATTCTTCATTTTCATATTTATTTAGTTGATTAGACCAACGAGGACACTGATCGCTTTTTCTTGTGATGCATAAGGTGGTAGTCATTCTGGTTAAGAACAATGCAGACAGGATATTGAGGGAATTCTCTTACCTCTTTTCTTTTCTCAGCAAGAGTCACGCTATCTTTTACAGGCCTCCCACATTTCCACCTCCCCTGGCAGTCGGAAACCTGGCTTAAAGTCTCACCCAATTGCTGGCATGTTACGAATACAACAATCCAGTTTTGCAATGTCACTATGTCTATGTTAGTTAGAACATGAATGCAGGCACTTAGTATAGGAATACAACCTACAGCACTCTTATCTTCCATCACAAGAGGTGAGAGTGCTATCCACTGAACCACTGACATAGTTAAAAATTAAAAAAGTGAAATGAGTAATACATGCAGTTATTGACAATGTGCAGCAACCATTAACAGCATGTCTTAGAATTGATTAAAACAGGGAGCAATGCAACAATAGCTCTACAGCACTCCTGTGTAATATTGCACTAGTAAAAAATATTTAAACATGTCTGAAATCACTGTTGTTGGACTTAGCATTTTTGTAACTAAGACACTCGTAAAAAAATAATTAAATCAAATAAAGCAAGAGAAGAATATTCTAGAGAGAAAAACTTTGCTTATAATTACAATAATGTGAAAGGCCTTTATCTCATTAACACTCCTCAGGGAAGAATTTGAGTAATTCATAAACTTGATATTCCAGTTCTCATTGCATTACTCAGTGCTCTGTCTTATATCTGTAAACACACAAGAATTTTACTTAGTCTGCATGGTCAGCTGGAAGAAGGAAGTACAGAGCTATGCTGTAGTACAGCTTAAACGATAAAAGAAGTGCCTTATCTGATTAGCATTTCCATTGTGAGGTAAGTTCTGCATCCCTCATTTTAAGCATATGGATAAATATACCAAATGTGAATATTGACTGATGTGCTTTGTTTGCAGGCTTGCTACAGATGTTTGCTTGCTGTGACTAAAATCCTTTAACACCACATTCTCCTAAATAATACAAGGCTGAAAATGGCAGTTGCAGCTCTTGAAATTGTCGGTTTGTGCCTCGGTGTCATTGGTTTGATAGGGACAACTGCTGTAACAGGTATGCCCCAGTGGAGGGTTACAGCCTTCATTGAAAGCAACATCGTTGTCTTTGAAACTATATGGGAAGGTTTGTGGATGAACTGTATCCGGCATGCGAATATAAGAATGCAGTGCAAGGTGTATGATTCTCTTCTGGCACTGACCCCTGACCTTCAGGCTGCCCGAGGTCTGATGTGTGTTGCCGTAATTCTGACCTTATTGGCTGTGTTAATAGCTATCATTGGAATGAAGTGCACACGGTGTACAGGAGATAATGAGCGTGTGAAAGGATACATAGTACTTACTGCTGGAATTATATTTATTTTGGCTGGAGTCATAGTTCTGATCCCAGTATCCTGGACAGGGCATAATATCATCAGGGACTTTTATAACCCTTTAGTCGACCTTGCACAGAAGAGAGAATTGGGAGAGGCCTTGTACATTGGCTGGGCAACTGCAGGTGTCCTTATTGCAGGTGGAGCGATCCTGTGTTGTACATGTTGCTGTGCAAAAGAGGAAAAGAAGCAGTACAGTTATTCACCACAACAAGCGACGTACTCATCCCATCATGTCGCCCGAAGAACTGCAAGCACTTACAGCAAAAGTCAGTATGTTTAAAGTGTGTTCATGCGGTCAAAATGGCAGTACTCTAGGAAGGAAGTAAAAACTTGAAAAAGTACTTTCGGAAATGTAAATGCAATGTAAACTAGAGGACTGAGTTTGTAGAAAGTGAGGCATGTTTATAACAATTCCAATTACGGCATGTCTGGTAACAATACTTATCAAGAGACAAACAGCATCATACAGTTTTTCATTACTCATTTCTTATCAGTAAAATTTTGTAAGTTTTAATTCAAATAAAATTTACAATGACAAATGAGACATATTACTGGGACAGAGGTTTTCAGTCACTTCACTACAAAGTGTACAATTAAAAAACAAATAGTTTAATAAAATAATGAAAGTATAAAGGTGATGATAAAATGGATCTGTTGAGTTATATGACTGTCTTAACTCAATAATAAGCATTTAACCAAGTACAAAGCAGAACTGCTGTGATGGTGTATAGGAAGCACTTTAATTCTCGTCTTTTTCAGCAGTTTTTGTCCAGCCTGCAATGATCCAACAGTCCCCTTTCAGGATAAATTCACCCTTGCTGGTCTAGTTTGTGTAAATACACTGCATATATTTTGAACTGTTGCACCACCTACCTGTCTCATTAATGCCAACAGCCATTTAGGGGTTTCTGAAATGAGTGATGCTTAGCCTTTCACAGAAAGGCTGCACCATAGCCAAGTGTTATGTGTTCATCTAAAATGGAGTTTAGCATAGTGAGCAATTATTATTTTAGTACTTAAGACTAACCGTAAAAATACTAAAGAAATAAACATGAGCTGAGCAATTGATTTCATAGCAGAAGGGAACAAATTAAATTGAAGTAAACATACCAGCAACATATGACAGCAGACAAAAAAGATGCACACTTTTTTGTGTTTCAAAGCTTGTGATCGCAGCCAATCACATCACTTACACCACAGTACACCAGCTATTAACATATAATAAAGCACTTTACACTTTAAGTGCTCTTATCAGCTATTCTTTAACTAAACTGATTGATCTTAGTCATGAATTTTTCAGGTTAAGATATAGTTAGGTCTAACAGTTCAATCCAAGGTTAATAAAAACAGCTTTGCAGATGCAAGTTTCAACACTGGGAAACAGTGGGGTGATTTGCTCCTAATAATATGCTGCTGTAAATGTCTCTGTCATGATCTCCATGATGCAAAGGAACTAAACTTAGATACAGATTTTGCAGAATAGTTATGTGAGTGAAGGAGGGAGAGGAAGAATGAAAGAAAAAGGTAAGATTTAGCTGCATCAGTACATTATACATAAAGACTAATAATGTGGTAAAAGTACACATTAAAGACAGAGACATGCATGCTTACCCAGGCATACATATGTGTGCACATGCACAGACATACAGAAAATGTATGTTTTTGTGTGTGTGTGTGTGTGTGTGTGTGTGTGTGTGTGTGTGTGTGTGTGTGTGTGTGTGCATATGTGTGTATAGTACGCATGTACTTTTTTGACATTTGTTGGTCTATAAATTAATGTTATGTTAACACACGCACACACACAAACACACACACACACACACACACACACACACTGTCTTACAAAATACCAATTTATGCTCACTATCCATACTTATATATATATATATATATATATATATATATATATATATATATATATATGAAGATTAGTGAATGCACATAAACAGCAGGTAAAATTGAACTTTTGTCATGGCCTGAGCAGTTTTACACTAATCTTAGGAAATTTGCAGTAGGAAATCCTAAGAGTAGACCCAATTCCTTGCTATGTTTTACAATTATATTACCCGCATGGACTCCAGATTTGTGTGGATGGTCTGTTGCAATACTTAACAGATATTTGTTTCTATTATTTCAGTATTGCTGGCACAAGTAGATTTAATAAATAATTGAAAGCAGTTTGTTACAGATGAGACAATAACACAGGTCATACAGTGTGGCTTTTTTTATTTTGATATTAAGTAACAGACAATTATCACCAAGCTAGTCTTCAATATATGTGAAGGTTATTCAGAGGGAAGCTCAATATGTAGCATTGAAAATGGTGGATGCAACACCGTAGGCTCACAAGTGTCATAGTGAGGTCACATGTCAGCGATAAGGGTAGGAAATAAGTAGGGATTCAAACACAGAAGGTAATTGAGGGAGCAATGCAGGATTCTCATCTTATGGTTGGGGTTCCTTCAAATAAATAGTTTGTATGTAAGATAAGAAAGATGGACTGACATCCAAGACACCTAACATAGAGATCAGATCATCATGAGTTATTATAAATGTTTTTCATGAGGATAAAAAAAAACCTCTGATAGCCCTTTTGCAATACAGACTTTTAAACATACATTTTCTGATTCTGATATCTAGATGGGCAGTAGGAGTCCCACCGCGAGTTCTGCATCTATGTTAAGTCTACAGATAATTGAAATGTCTTTAGGAAATTAAGATGCTATGAGAGTTATTTTCTCCAGGATTTTTTATCAACTAGAGCAGTGTTATAGGTCTAAAGTGATTTAATTCTATTCATATAACAAATTTATGAAGGCATTTTTTCAGTTAAATTCTTCCACAAATAAGGGTTATATAGTTGCAAAATATAACTGTTTAGTAATATTACAATGTCCTGATTTACAGACAGGATTACCAGTTGGAAAAGCGTAGGTGGAACACTATATACAGCAGAGAACAGGGTTTTAATTATAACAGATGATAGAAATTTCTAAACTGTTAGCTGTGCACATCTCAAAATGTGGCAGAATATATATATATATTACTCCTCTTTGAAATGATAGTGCTATGGAATGCAAAAAGAAAACATTTCAAATTTCAAGTAGACGTTCTGTGTTAAAACATTTACCTGAGTATAACAACTTTTTATCTTTAATCAACAGGTGTTTAAAGTAAGTTAGTCATAGATGTTTAGAGATGAAGGGCATGCTTATGCATGTCTGCATTTATTGTGCCCTTAATCTGATCCCTTTATTTTACAAAATGTTTTTATGATTTAGACATAAGTATACTCAATGACAGGATTCATCTCAGTGAATACAATTTTATATTTCTGTCCTACATAGGAAGAAATCTATTTAGCATCATTAAGATGATACATTACTGCTTTATAAAGGAGAAAAATGGCAGGAAGGATGGGGGAGGGGGGATGTCAGTGGCTCTAAAATACCAATAAGGAGTGTGAATAAATTGTTTTGTTGCACCTTGTGGTTTCATAGTGGTGTAGTCAGCATTCATACAACCTTCCTTCCAGACAGCAGAACCTAGTAGCTGAAGGCAACAGCTAGGGTGGTTAGTGATGATAGATTTGCTACAAAAGAAGAAGCAATGCAGTGTAGTGTACTGTACTGTTTCTTTGTGAGACTAGTCAGTTATAATGAGAATGCAGCTCAGTTAAGTCATGCCAAAACAGAAGCAGGGACTTTTGGTTATGAATGAGAATCCAGTGATATAGCCAGTCCATGGTCTGGCACCCCAGGATGATGAAGTCATTACTGATATTGTTAGTTAACCAACAGAAAAGCAATCATCAGCTATAAAAAAAGAGCAATCTGGTACAACATGAAGACATACAAAGTTGAAACTTGTGATTTCCACTGATGCATCAGCTATAATACATTTCCAATGTTTGTATATAGTGAGATGGATAAGGCGAAGAACATTCTTATCATCCTAAACAAGTGCAAATTCACTTGTTCGTTTACAGCCTATGTGTATTGCCTAAACTCCATATAACCAGCTGGGGTTACCAAACAGTCTGTAACAATTTATAGAGTTAGGTATAAAATGTGACTTGTTTACTGGGCATGTAATAGTCACTGCAGCTTTGACAAGTAGTTTTATTTTAAATACACCCTGCATTTATGTCAGCAATTCTGACTGAGTTGGGAGAATCCTAAATGTTGGGGTGAATCATGTTCAGAGTGTGCTTTTTACATCTCCTATTATTTGTTATATATTTTTCTCTTCAAACAGTATCTTGCACACTAAATATATTGGAAGCTGTCAATATCTACAAATGCATTTTGGCTATGTAACTTGTTTTGTTTTTAAGTGGTGTTTGTATATAGAGTCATAGGTTCGTGGGTTTATACTAGACTAATGACAACCAGGGTCTTTAAATAAGATTAGGTGATTCTGAGTAATGCAATTTATCAAGTTTGGAAGCAGCAATTTCATTGGCTGCCTAATTAGGTTAAATTAACGTTAACATGTATGCTGATTATAAAGGGAAAAAAACAGTCGGGGACAGGAAGCTGGTTAGAGAAAATTGATGGATCACATGGGTATGATGAATCAAACTTGCTACCTTAAACATACTGTCTCATACTTTACCAGTTGCATCTTTGGTGAGGGGACAATGAAAAGTCTTTGCATGGTGGGAGTCCTTTCACCCTGTTGAAAATCCAACAATTCATGTGGCTCACTGTAGGTTACGTTTCCTGCTGTCACTATACAACTAAAATGGGGAACACAGCACTTGCAGGGACTCTGAGTAACTAACATTGCTTCAGCAGCGGTATGTTGGTGGAGATCAGGACCTAGTGGAGTAATGTGATTTCAGGTTTAGTTACCTGTGGGCATTTGAAATCAGAGCCCCTTACTTCATGACAATGCAGGCTTCCTCTCCTCTTGGAAGGGAGGGTGCTCCTAAGAACAGTTAATAGCTCTAGTTCAGATGATGTCCCTTGACAACAGGGTCTGTTGAAAATCCATGCCCAACCACAGAAGAACACAAAAATATAATGTCTTAATGGCTGCATTGTGTTAGATCAGTAAAGAAAAAAGCAGAATAAGTGACAAAATTGAACCCCCCCCCCAAAAAAAAAAAATCACAGTAAACAGTTCTGTCTACCCTGGCAGACATAAAAAACAGAAGCCAAGTAGAAAATAATAATAACAATAAAAACAGCAACAATAATAATAATAATAATAATAATAATAATAATAATAATAATAAATAGCTTGTGACCCAGGTGCAGAAAAACAAGAGATAGTATACTAATACAGAGAGTGTGGTATGGCCTTTCCCTTAGGATATCTTCAGAAGAAAGAAGAAAAAACAGTGAGGGAAGAGATTATATACGGAGATATACTGACTTACAGTGATCTGTCCCAAACCATTCTAAAGCCCATTTAGTGACATCATGAAAAAATAATACCTGTTCATGGCAAAGATTATCAGCTGAGGTTACACAGTTCCCTTGCAGTGACACTCCGTGATCAAAATTGCAATCAGCCATCTTATGATTCGTGAACTCCCTGTACATGATTTTCCATTCAATTCACAATGAGATGTTGTGTATGGCTGCTTATATCGACAGATAATAATCTGTGCATACTGTATAGTAACAAAATCCGCAGTTCTCATTGTCATTGGGTTATTCTTATAATGTACTTCATAAAGTGTACATTCAATGGCATCTCAGACAGAAAGCTTATTTTATAATTAGACATTTTGGGTACATACAACTGTACTGCTTCCAAATGGATAATGATAATCAGTGAGCTTCTAATGATAATCAGTGAGCTTCTAATGATAATCAGTGAGCTTCTAATGATAACCAGTGAGCTTCTGATAATCAGTGAGCTTCTAATGATAATAAGTGAGCTTCTAATGATAACCAGTGAGTTTCTGATAATCAGTGAGCTTCTAATGATAATCAGTGAGCGTCTAATGATAACCAGTGAGCTTCTGATAATCAGTGAGCTTCTAATGATAATCAGTGAGCGTCTAATGATAACCAGTGAGCTTCTGATAATCAGTGAGCTTCTAATGATAATCAGTGAGCTTCTAATGATAACCAGTGAGCTTCTGATAATCAGTGAGCTTCTAATGATAATCAGTGAGCTTCTAATGATAACCAGTGAGCTTCTAATGATAATCAGTGAGCTTCTAATGATAGTCAGTGAGCTTCTAATGATAATCAGTGAGCTTCTAATGATAGTCAGTGAGCTTCTAATGATAATCAGTGAGCTTCTAATGATAATCAGTGAACTTCTAATGATAGTCAGTGAGCTTCTAATGATAATCAGTGAGCTTCTAATGATAATCAGTGAGCTTCTAATGATAATCAGTGAACTTCTAATGATAATCAGTCAGCTTCTAATGATAACCAGTGAGTGTCTAATGATAATCAGTGAGCTTCTGATAATCAGTGAGCTTCTGATAATCAGTGAGCTTCTAATGATAATCAGTGAGCTTCTAATGATAACCAGTGAGCTTCTGATAATCAGTGAGCTTCTAATGATAATCAGTAAGCTTCTAATGATAATCAGTGAACTTCTAATGATAATCAGTGAGCTTCTAATGATAACCAGTGAGCGTCTAATGATAATCAGTGAGCTTCTAATGATAATCAGTGAGCGTCTAATGATAATGAGTGAGCTTCTAATGATAATGAGTGAACTTCTAATGATAACCAGTGACCTTCTAATGATAACCAGTGAGCGTCTAATGATAATCAGTGAGCTTCTAATGATAACCAGTGAGTGTCTAATGATAATCAGTGAGCTTCTAATGATAATCAGTGAGCTTCTAATGATAATCAGTGAGCTTCTAATGATAACCAGTGAGCTTCTGATAATCAGTGAGCCTCTAATGATAACCAGTGAGCATCTAGTGATAATCAGTGAGCTTCTAATGATAACCAGTGAGCATCTAATGATAATCAGTGAGCATCTAATGATAATCAGTGAGCATCTAATGATAATCAGTGAGCTTCTAATGATAATCAGTGAGCTTCTAATGATAACCGGTGAGCTTCTGATAATCAGTGAGCTTTTAATGATAATCAGTGAGCTTCTAATGATAACCAATGAGCTTCTGATAACCAGTGAGCTTCTAATGATAACCAGTGAGCTTCTAATGATAATCAGTGAGCTTCTAATGATAACCAGTGAGCTTCTGATAATCAGTGAGCTTCTAATGATAATCAGTGAGCTTCTGATGGTAATCAGTGAAATTCTAAGAAGCAGAGGCAAAATTAACCTTCTGAATTTAACATCAATATGCTTACATGTTTACACATTGACAATGAGCTAAGTAATACTTTACAATTTTAAATGCATTATATTTTATGCATATTTCCACTTTATATCTGTCTTAATTATAACAATATCTCAAACCAAAATGAAGTATGTGATCAATAAGAGGAATTCATATTTAAATGTTTATTTTCATATACCACATTTTATGATATCATGGTTTCTGTCCAGTGATAAGCAACGTGTACAAATTTAATATATGCATATGTAAATGTATAAATCAAACATGTAAATAAATCATGTTGTTTAAATTTGGCAAGTTTGTATCTTCTGTTTTATTCTCTTCACTTGCCAAATCCAAAGGAAAAAATTTGAATGCAGTAAGAAGATTAAAGACTATTGTGTGTAATTTTTATGTTTTGAGGATATATTCAGGAGGTTAAAAAATCCTCACACTTCTGTGGTATCAGATCTGCTGACTCTTTTGAATCTTTATTTTTAAAGGTTTATATAGGTAAATATTTTCATTCCTATAAGTATGTAAGCCGAGCATGGGAATCTGAACAGACACCTTATTTTCTTCACATAAGAGAAACAAAATGTGTTTTTTCTTGGGCAGAACACAATTGATATGAAATGACCACACATGCTTTAAATTATGTAAGCAGTAATGAAGGGTGATTCCACAGTTACACCTTTTAATATAATGTGTGTGAAGAATCTTGCTGTTAATCTTTGAGTTTAAGATGATGTGACCTGTAAAAAAATGTTCATATTGTAATAACTGTTTGATGTCATCTGTGTTTTGATCGAATTACTGATGACTGTATGTTACTTGACTGCTACAGCATGACAGATGCACAAGCACTCAGGATTATTACCTAGATAAAAAAATGAACATGAAACGTTTATGTTGTTCTCATTATTTTTAGAATAAAATTGGCCAAGAGCTGTTCAAATACTTCATGTCTGGTTACACAAAAGTGTAAATATATACTTTATTCTACCATTATCGAATGACGTGTTACGTATTTTGTGTAATTTCTATGAGCATGTAATTCAATTTTGTATTGTGTTTTTATAAAGATAAATATACTGCTTTTTCAATAAATTACAAACAATTCTGAGATATGACTATTATTGATATTAATGACAATTCTATAAGTAATTAGATTTGTTTGCATCAATGAGGTTACAACATTTGGCATTACTAGTTTCAGTATTAAATATTTTTCTGTTATTGCAGCATTACTGCAATTGATACAAGCAACCAATGACAAATGATGGTTCAGTATAATGCCCCTTTGTGGTACAGCAGGGCACTTGTACTTCTAGAATGACATTGTAGATTATAGAAAATGATTGCTGTGACACACAAAAAAATGCCTCTTGTCACAGAATTCTGGCATATCAAAATGGGATCCGTGCAGATCCTTGACTGCATCTTTCACCGAATCCCAATTTAGTGAGCATATTTGCGTGAAAGTGCTGTTCACCGAAGCAGCACTTTTGCATAAGTATACTTGTTGTTCCAGTTGTACTATGGTGTGGTAAGAGGAAATCCCTTTTTTCCCACTGTAGTGCAACCTCGGCATGAGAATATTAAAGTAGGGGGCTGTGGGGGGCTTGCCCCCCACATCAGGGGATGCAGAGGGCTTGCCCCCCCCGTATTCAAGCAGATTTTGTGTGTTTTTTTTAACATACTTTAACAAAAGCATTTTTTCGATGAAAGTGCTTTCATAAAAGTGTGTTCAGTGGCAATGAATTCAGGTTTTTGAATGTTCGTTCAAAAGTCCTAGATCCATCAAAATATAGTCCAAGATTCCAACTACTAGTTAGTGTAAACTTTTTATTTACATGTTTTGAAGAAAATAAATAATTGATTAAAAATACTTTCTTTACAGTTACAACTACTGGTGACAACAAATCATCAAATGTTATGTCAGATTTTAATCACAATATCGAATACAGAAGTGATGCAATCATCGGTACCTCTCTCTCTCTCTCTACACACACACACACACACACACACACACACACACACACACACACACACACACACACATATATATATATATATATATATATATATATATATATATATATATATGTATGTATTTCTAGTGTCACTAACTTTGAAAACAAAAGGTCAATAAAGCCAGAATGGACAGCTCACTGTGTAGGTGTCAAAGTATACCCTCACAGCATGCAAACTAAAACAATACAGAAACAGTAGACAGTTTAAAACAAACATTTATGCTATGGGACAAGCCCTTACACTCACTGTTAATCATATATGCCAACTCCAACATCACAGAGTACTTTGTAAAGGTCATATTCCCTAACCCAGGGATTGTGCAGTCTTGCACACCTGTTGACCATCTGTTTTGTTGACCAAATTGTGTTGACAAAACAGATTTTGACTTTACAGACTGTAAATGAAATTCAATGCTCCAATGTCTATATATATCTGTCAACAACTTTCTCTCTGATTTTGTTTGGTCAGCAGGAGAGCTGATCAATATGGTAGTGAGACTGACATAATGCCAAGATTGGAGAATATTCCCTTTCCCCAGTATTGTGTGATCTTGGAGTTGGTATAAAGAAGTAATAGGGAGTTTGGGGAAGCAGCCCTCCACATCTGTGATGCGGGGGAGGCTGCAAAAATCAATGTTGGTATTTTACATGCTTCAGATTGTCTACTTGCTTATTGCTCTTACAATTTACTATAATACAATGCTTTGATAGGCTTCATTACCTGTCTGTAACTTACAGCTGAGCATTTCTCCATAAACCATGTATGAAAAAAATTGGTTATGCCCAGCTAAAACTTCCTCATTGGACAAAGATGAGTAAATGGCTAGATTAATCAACAGATAGACAGGCAAACAGTGCCATTTTATTGAGCACTTGTTATCAGGTAATGGTTGATCCAAAATGGACCTTGTCAACCACTGCTTGAACCAAATACACAGCTTATAACAAGAAGGCATTATAGATAAGCTCACCAGCTTAAATATAAACCCCTATGTCACTAGATGGGTTGCAAACTGGCTCAAGGACAGAACCCACATGGTTAGAATTGCTGGAGCCATGTCAGACTCCAAACCAGTTACAAGTGGCGTCCCACAAGGCTCATTCCTGGGACCTCTCTTGTTTGGTATATATTTCTCGGAGGTACAGGCCAACATGGAAGGGCTGTGGCTGACCAAGTTCGCAGATGACTGCAAACTGGGCGCCATAATCGACTCTCCAGCCGACACAAGCACCCTCCAAAAGGGCCTCATAGAAACAGACAACTGGTGCCAGAACCATGGCCTCAAGCTAAACACCAAAAAGTGTATAGTCATCCCCTTTGGCAAAAACAAAGTACCCACAAATTACCACATAGGTGGTAATCCATTAAGTACAGAAGAAGTAATTAGGGACCTGGGGACCCAAGTTGATAGCAATCTCTCATTTGACAACCACATGGCCAAAGTGGTTAGAAAAACATTTTATATAGCCCACCTAATCATGAAGGGATTCACATCTAGATTAGGGGAGGTCATCGTGCCTCTTTACTCATCCCTCATCAGGCCCATAATCGAGTACAATGCCCCTTTTGGGATGTACCTTACCAAACTGGAAAGACTCCAAAAGCACCTCACCAAGAGGATCAAAGGGCTCAAACAGATGCCATATGCTGCCCGGTTAAAGAAACTCCAGCTCTACTCAGTGGCATACCGCCTGCTCAGAGGTGACCTGTGCCTGACGTATAAGGCTATGTCCAACCTGGAATTAAGGGACATGCTGCACCTCAAAAAATCCAAATCCCATTGAGCTACACGCTCCAGAGACTTGAACCTCAGCACTGAAATAAATAGGACATGCTGGAGGGACAGATTCATAACCCAGAGGCTCCCTTCACTCTGGAATAAAATCCCAGTCCAGGTTAGGTAGAGTCCCTCATTGACTCTCTTCAAGAGGAATCTTGATGAGTGGATGGGAGATCATAGGTTTACCCCGGGTATCACTTCTGTGTCACTGTTAGACAGAAGCACAGTATACTAACCTCGAAAAAGGGCATAGCAAAATTAATTTAAAATGGGTGGCGAAAGCCAAACATACTCTGGCTAGGCTTATAAATGCCCTAGGGAAGATAGTCTAGTATGAACCTATGAACCTATGAACCTGTAAGAACTATGAGTACAACATACACTGACATATGTAGTCTATACAAAATTCAAGCTTGCCTACATTTCACTGTTGAATGTTACATCATACGTCTTTATCTTGTAAAATGAATGCGATTGATCCTTTAAAAGTCTGTGTGTTGCATTGTATATGTTGGTGGTGCACTTTTGCCAGATTCTTCTTTTTTCTCAATTATACTACAACCATGGAGATAGTATATATAATTTGGGGGGGTGAAGCCCACACACATGGGTGGTGCAGAGTGTCTTGCCCCTCTGCAAAAATGTATGTGTTTCTAATGTTTTTTTGAATTATGCTTTTTAGTCACTACATTACTGGTTAACAAATGTGAATCTTAACACTATTAAAAATCTCTGTGCAAATACAAAAATATTCATTAATAAGGGTTAGTTTTACAATATTAAACCTCAAGAAGGGAATAAAATTATGGTTTACTTGCTATCTTCACATCCGATTCTTCTTTGCAAAGTGACAGTGTTTCCTTCCATATGAGTTGCAGTGGCACAGTGTTGACATGACAATGGCATGTGGGCACATTCCTTCAGAATGGCTCAGACTGGCAGGTCTTAGGATACACAGCATTGCCATGACAACGACACATGGGCATGTTCCTTCAGAATGGGTCAGACCTGCAGGTCTTAGGATGTAGAAGACCATTTATTATAACGTAAGACTGAATGTAGCAATAGAACTTCATAGACTTGACAATGAATTTTCTGTAGAGCAGTTAATTTCACAAGGTGGTGGTAGGTAAAGATGGTATATAGATAGAGAAAACATGAATGCATGTTCATTTAAATACTTTGGCTATGAGAACTGAGCTTTAACTGACACATTGCTGAGTTAGTTACTAATAATTTCACGTTTGATGTTATAAGGACTATGTCACAATAGTTCATGAGGAGTGTGATGTGATGCCTGCTACATAACTAGTAATATCAGCAACAAATATTTCACAAATTAAGCACAGGTTTAAGATATTTGACAGCCCTCAATAGTTTGGAAAAGCTTTCAGAAGAGCCACTTTAGTAACCATCCCCGTGGACCACATCATTGCCGTAGCACAATTACTTCCACAATGGAACTTTATCATTGGCATGATGTATCACCACTCAGCATACTATAACTCAGTGGCATTTTTGTCGAATTGAGGATCCCACAGACTGAAATAAGCACATCTTGATATTAAATATTGAATGCTGGTGAAGTAATGAACAAATGCTTGCCAGATTAAATGGAAGTGCATAACGTTGTTATCTGCCAGCAAACTTGTACCAGACGTTCTGAATATTCATGTACCCTGATCAATAACAAAACGTGCCTCTTTCTTAGTTCAACTACAAACTATTGCAAATAGTACATCTAAAAAAAATCACTCCAATGGAAATTGAAAACACTAATTCACAAAAACTAACTCACTAATTATTCATCATGTTTTCTGGGGGTTATAACCTCTGCATCCTCCACTGGGGAGTCTATCTTCACAATAATGTTTAAATACATGGCCTTTAATGTCACATAAACTTAAAGAAAAAGGAACATCTTAAACAATTTGCATTACTCTGAGTCATATAACCTCACAGGTAAGATAACATAGTACCTCTTACAAAGCAGAATACAATATACTTAGACCTTAGGCAAGATTCCAAATGAGTTGCTCTCATTGTGAGCCTGCCCTGATTCTGAAAGACTTTCTAACAGCGTAAGTGACTAACTTCTGCGCAAGGCCTATCTATAAATAGGCTTACACAGGATGACAAATTCCAAAAGACCTGCTTTCAGCGTGCTTTCAGTGTAAGTGGTCACTTTGAGAGCAAGTCTTTTAGATTTGGGCCCATTGACAATCACAAGAATGAACTTAAGCAATCAAAGTACTTACATGACAAAACAGCATAACACAACATACATTAGTGTTTCCCATGTACCTGTATCATCAGGGGTGACATTTTTGTGGCACTATTATGTTCAAAAAGGGGGAGAGTTTGGTAGTGAAATTCATCTGATGTATTATCTATTTTTATTTTTATTTTTTAATTTATTTTACTTTGTTTATTAATTGGGTAAGACCATTATGGTCATGTGATTCCTCATAAGAGTGGAGTGGTACTTGGTAGTATGCTGAACTGTTTTGCATTATGTGAAATCATATTGAATAAAAGTGTACATTCACATTGGTACAATCATGATATCATGTTGAAATGGAATATATTATATATACAAGCATTTGTAGTGGAACAGCTGTAAACATGGATATGCATTAGTAAGTATAGAAATATCTGTATTAAACTGGGAGTTAGACAAGCTATTGAGGCTGCATTAGGATAATGTACCCCTCAGGGTGTAGAGTAATAAGCTATAAACACAGCAGTGCTACTCGTGGACAGTACCACTCACATCAGCAATGTTACTCGTGGACAGTACCACTCTCATCAGCACTGTTACTCATGGACAGTGCCACTCTCATCAGCAGTATTACTCGTGGACAGTACCACTTTCATCAGCAGTATTACTCGTGGACAGTACCATTTGTATCAACAGTATTACTCGTGGACAGTACCACTTTCATCAGCATTATTACTCGTGGACAGTGCTACTCTCATTGTACTTCCTATCTGTGTGCATATCTACACTGCTATGTGCATATTTTTTAGGTTAACTACAAATATGTAGATTTAATTGTAATTCCATTTTTCACTTACTACTTAGTTAATGCATGAGCTGATTCTTGTTTCATTTTAGTGCATGTTATAGTTATCAACACATCACCTGAATGATGACACAGGCATTTCACAGTTTCTCCTATTCAGTGATTTTAAGTGCCCAATAGTATTAAATCGCTGATCAGGACAGATTGTGAAATGACTGTACTAAACAACATGAAGTGATGTTATAGAGCTGTCATAATGAAATATTGAGTCCTAACTATTTAAATGTCCTATAGTTTTTTAGCTAAATCTTGCATATTGAGTAAGACAAAGTACATTGCCTTCAAGGGCAGATCACAAGGAGCAAAAGCTTCTCTAGCTTTAGACAGCAATGGCTCATTTGTTATGGATCATAAGTATGGGAAAAAGTCTTAATGGAAAGAATGGTTTAACAGTACGACATCCAAGTGTGTGAGTGCTGGAAAAGATATCCATATTACATGGACTTTGCACTGATAGCTGGTACTAAGTGTAACTACATGAACTATCATCAGTAGAGGGACTGAAGCACCCTCATCTCTCATGTAAAAGACATTTCAGTATAAGATGTGGCAATAAAATGGATTAATAGTGAAGTTTGCAGAATGCACTTTTACTTTTTTTTAATGGATACATTATTGAAAGTGTGGACATGTCACTGTTATCAATGAGGCAAGTATAACTGGGAATTTGGCATTTCCTAACAATGTGAATTAAAATATCTGAGGGATTTTCCTTTGAAAAAACACACACTAGAATGAAAGACTGTTTTTTTTGCTAAGTAGTGTTGTCAAATAAATCTTCTACTTTGTGAAGGAGTGAATAGCACTGTGTTCTAGGCTTATAAACAGTTGGTGCAATGCTGACTTCATGGAAAGCATGCCCAGAGAGGGATATACTGTCACCCTTTCTCTGAATATTTCTGGAGTTCACATAATACATATTTAGTATCCACAAACTAAGGCAGTATTGCTGTCTGTAATCAAAATGGTGTTTCACTGGCTGAAAATGCTTGTTCTGCATAGCGATAACCATGGTTTGACTTTATCTATCTTTTTTGGATTCCATATATTAACATAAATGATATGGAGCTTTTTACTAGTGTCTCATGCTGTGTTAGAGTGGAAGGCAAGCAGGCAATTACAAGGGAACAGGAGAGCCAAGATTAGTTTGTACATCAATCCAAATAAACAAAAAATGACAAAAAATATTGTTAGTATCACTTATGTTTAAGGTATCTAGACAACCTGTTCCAACAGACTTTGCATAATTTTAAGGTATCTGGACAATTTGTTCAAAAAGATTCTTGCATAAACTGCATGTGTGCTTTAAGTAGCTAGGCAACCTGCTGCAGTAGAGGATTGCATAAATTGCAGCAAAATTACACAACACTCCAACAGATTACAACATATTCTAGCAAAATGCAATAATCTTCATATGTGTTTATATATGTGTGTGTGTGTGTGTGTGTGTGTGTGTGTGTGTGTGTGTGTGTGTGTGTGTGTGTGTGTGTGTGTGTGTCTATATATATATATATATATATATATATATATAGCCATATAGACAGATGCATGTATGTGTGTGTATTATACACACACACATATATATATATATATATATATATATATATATATATATACACACACACACACACACACACATATATATATATATATATATATATATATATATATATATATATATATATATATATGTGTGTGTGTGTTTTTATAAAATTTGCTCATAGTTGTCAGTCTTGCACAAGAGAGCAGTGCATTACCAATTATACAGTGAGGACCCTCAGTAGCTCTGTGTGTTTCCTAAAGATTACAAAGGGGTAGATCATTACCTCTGGTAGAACATTGTACAGGTCTCAGAACTAGCCTTCCTTTAGAGTTAGTGGAAAGTCTGGGACACCCAAGGTTTTGCTCAATCCCAGAAATAGCATGACTTCTTCTTCTTCTTCTTTCGGGCTGCTCCCCGTTAGGGGTCGCCACAGCAGATCAACTGTTTCCATTTCTTCCTGTCCTCTGCATCTTGCTCTGTCACACCAACCACCTGCACGTCCTCTCTCACCACATCCATAAACCTTATCTTGGGCCTCCCTCTTTTCCTGTTACCTGGCAGCTTCATCCTTAGCATCTTTTTCTCAATATACTCTGCATCCCTCCTCAGCACATGTCCAAACCAATGTAATCTTGCCTCTCTGGCTTTGTCTCCAAACCTTCCAACCTGGGCTGAGCCTCTAATATACTTATTCCTAATCCTGTCCATCCTTGTCACACTCAGTGCAAATCTTAACATATTCAACTCTGCCACGTCAAGCTCTGACTCCAGACTTTTTATCAATGCCACTGTCTCCAACCCATATAACATAGCTGGTCTCACTACCCTCTTGTAGACCTTCCCTTTCACTCTTACTGGTACTCGTCTGTCACAAATCACTCCTGACACTCTTCTCCACCCACTCCATCCTGCCTGTACTCTCTTCTTCACCTCTCTTCCACACTCACAATTACTCTGAACTGTTGATCCCAAGTACTTAAACTCATCCACCTTTGCCACCTCCCTTCATCCTAACCATTCCTCTATCCTCCCTCTCATTCACACACATATATTCTGTCTTAGTCCTGCTGACCTTCATTCCTCTTCTCTCTAGAGCATATCTTCACCTGTCCAGGGTCTCCTCCACCTGTTCCCTACTCTCACTACAGATCACAATGTCATCTGCAAACATCATAGTGCACGGGGACTCCTGTTTGATCTCGTCTGTCAACCTGTCCATCACCATTGCAAATAAGAAAGGGCTCAGGGCTGATCCATGATGTAATCCCACCTCCAACTTAAATGCATCAATCACTCCCACCGCATACCTCACTGCTGTCACACTACCCTCGTACATATCCTGTACCACTCTTACATACTTCTCTGACACTCCCGACTTCCTCATACAATATCACACCTCCTCTCTAGGCACCCTGTCATATGCTTTCAAACTATGCAAAAATACATTTCTTGAGACTCAGACTTCCTGTAAGATTTCAATCCATAGCTTCAACAGGTATTTTCTAGATAATATGCCAATGTCACAGAAAATTTCCCAGAATTAAATTGGACATGAGATGATGCATGAAATAATAAGTGAAGGCTTATATCTCAAAAATGTTGTGAGACACTATTTACAGAGATGATTTGAGTGTGCCATTAAAAACCCTGGATCTTCAAACTGATACATACTGTGCACAGTTATGACTACAAAGTCATTTGATTTTGCAAATTCCAATAGTTGTGCAGAACTTTTCAGACTAATACAGTTAAATGAAATGTATGCCATTTCAAACTATGACAAATTTGTACTGAGGGTGTGCAGTAACACAGGATGAGTGGCATTGCTGCCTCACAGCTCAGTTGTCTTCTTTGGGAGTCCTTACATTCTTTTTGAGGTTTTATCTGAGTTCTCCATTTTTTCTGCAAAAGCATGCTATAGGTGATTTGACATTCTCCAGGCTGCACACAAGTATGCACGTACTGTGTCAATAAGGAACAATGTGCATGCTTAGATAGGCTGGTACTATCTCCAGAATGGGTTTCAAGTTTTTGTGCCAATTGATTGTTGAGATAGACTGCCAAATCTCTCTGGCACTGTAAAGGCTAAAGTAAGTATTAGTAAATAAATGGATGTTTGTGGACTTGAGCTAATGTTTTTCGGACTGTGTTTTGAACCTTTTGTGTTTAGAGCCTCAGAAGACAATTTTTAGTTTCTAAAAGAATTCTTTGGGTATTTTCTTGAAAATAATTTTTGGCATAGAGGGTCATATTGTATTGTGTACATTGTGATGCTGCCTAATAGAACACATTATACAGATTGTATTGATTCTGGATCCTGCAGTAGTCAGGTATTGTTATAAGTTTTCATGGATATGAATAGAACATGCATAGTTAAGTCATTCAATGATTTAGCATGGTTGTAAAAACAATCAACCAGGCTAACTTTGTCTACTGTAACTAGAGTTTCCGGTTGACTAAGTAGTACAAAGGAAACAAGTTGTACTCAGTGGAGATGGAACAATGAGTTATGGGTAAATAAAAAGGCTTTTATAGGGTGCTCATTTGAAGACAATGCAGGCCTTTGAAGACATTTATTTATGAGTCCACAGAATAGCTTAAAGTGATGTTTTTGCATTTGGGCTCATGGTTTCCTTTATTTTGAATATATTGCACTCTGAAATTCCATTAAATTCTACTAATGATGCCAGTATTTTTATTTTATTAAGGAGAAGACAAGACAAGTGGTTATCTTTGGAAAATGATCATCTAGTCAGGATGATGGGTTCTGTTCCAGCAGCTTTATTGTGTACAAACACATCAGGACTGAGGCTTAATAACTTTAACTTAGGTAAACTTATATACAAACTAGCTATTACATTCATATATGCGCACTGTCTGGCTGCACTCTTAAAATGACACTGAAGCTAATACGTGCTTGCTATGTATATGCATGTTCAGTCCCTGAAAGAGACACACACACAATCTGTTCTACATCGTCCGTTTGAGAAATAGGTTATGCAATATTGACAATGACAATATCAGTTGACATGCAATCAATAAAAATAATTACTTGCCATGCAATTATACAGAACTAGATACACATACATGCACTCAAGTCCAGATTGCTGTATATTTCACATTAGGTCTGGAAAAGTGACCAAAACGTGTGACATAAAATTTAGAATTCGATTTAGTAATTGGGACTGTCTCTGCTGAATGTTCAACCTTAGGAACCTCAGGAACATAATCAGGAATGGAAGTAGAAGTTAAGACACATTCTGTAACAGGAACATTTTCTGGATTGCTCTGAGATCTAGAGTCTGTATCACAGGAACAATGCTGCGATACTGATTTTGGTACAAGAAGAAGATGTCTGCGATTTCTCCTGTACTCCACAACCTCAGATTCTATGAAGTAGGATCTCGGTTCAGTAGATATACCTGTTACTTGACCAATCTGGTTCAATGGCGACTGGTGACTTCAAATCAAAGGGGGGGGCTGCAGGAGACAGGTGAATGAGTGGGGTCAATGGGAAGGGGTGCTGCAACTAGAAAGAAGAGGAGGTATGCTAAAAAAACACAAAAATTGTAACTTTAATTAAATACGCTGTCCTGGGTGCCAAACCATCGTTATGAGAGTCCAATCAAGACAACATGAAGTGTAGAAGAAAAAAAAAATATTTCAGTGCATTGGCTGCATGACAGCTTACTTAATATTTAGATGGAAACAAAAAGGTTGTGAGGCATGAAAAAATAAATTACTTTTTAAATACATTACTGGAATGCCAGTCAAAATCAAGTATAAGAAAAACAAGCAGCACTCAACTCAAACCACTTCTCCTTGCACTGCAGTTCTAATTATAATTTATATTCGGCTTTATTAAAGTACCAAGTAACATGCTGAAAGTATGAATCTCTGTGATACCTCCACTTGTAAAAATGTTTCTTATTCAAAAAAGACCTGCTGCCTGACAACTATCTACTTGTTTCATGGGGAAAACATGATCAAAGTAAAAAATGAAAGGCAAACAAGAAACAAACTCAAGACACATTGCTTAAAGGATTACTGCACAGGTTATGGACAACACATGATAGATTGGCATTCTGTTTAGTTTACAGGTAAAGCCTGCAAAGATGGCTGCAAGTCTCCAGCAAATGTAATGAGCTTCTTAAAATAATGTAATCCTGTCCTTTATTACAAATACTGACATATGCATTTCAATACCCAAGGCTTATATGTTATGTAGTTATGTAAGTATTCTCTGCATGGCAACAACAGAAAGGCTTTCACTGCTGGCAATTCTTTAACAGTATGCTTATTAAAGCTTTCTTGCATCTTAAAATCTCAGACAAGCTTACCTGATGGTCATTAAAGCATTGCTACTAAAACACAGAGCAACAGGCATTTTCTGAATAATAATAATAATAAGCATAAATCAACAGTATAAAAATATGATAGGAACCAGAACATTCTGCAACATCAAGGACAGATGAAAAGCCACTGTAGTACTTGTGTTTACCTTGGATGGGGGGATACTCTGCACATTTACACTGCATAACTGCTCCTTGCCTTGCATGGACACATCCAGAGTCACTACATGGGGGAGAGGGGTGCAACAAATATGTCACAATTTGAAATGTCCTTGGCTGTCTGTGATGGCCCTGACACATTTGTCATACCTCTCAACCTCAGAGCAAGAAATCTGAACAAAGCCATACATAGAAGTGGGACAAAGGCCCAAAAATAAGGACATTTTTTAAACATTGTTCTTATAAACTTAGAAAGACAATAGAATAGTAGGTCTTGCATTAGTATGACTTTTCTGAATGGGTATGAAATCTAAAACCCAAATGTCTATCATTATTTTCTAACTTCAGTCTTTAATGATTTGACAATAATTTACCAAAAAAACCACAATTTTATGAAAAATGGACCAAAACTGTGATGCAAAAATATAAAGTAGTCACACAATACAGCTGGGAACCTGTCAAAGAAGGGACTATTTTTTAATATTAGTACTGCTAACTTCAGCAGCTGACAAAATAAAAGAATCTAGATGCATTTCGGAAAGAAAAGTAATCTATAACTCTGATTATTATAGTTATTTATTAATTGTAAACACTCCACGTTTTCTTCCAAAATTGCCATTTTGTGGAGGAATTATTAGGGGAAGAGCAACATTTTGAGCTAAAATCGGGGACAGTTGAGAGGTTTGGATATGCCTAATTCTATAAAGCAATTTATTTACACGTACCTCTCAACCTGTTAATGCAGGAAATCTGGACAAGGCCAAATATATTGGTGGAACATATAAACAGTACTACAAAGTGCTAAGTGCTACAAAATGGCCACTCCACAGCATGTCGTGCTAACAAGATACTCTATGGTGCGTGGTACTTGCCAAAAAAGCAACCACATACCGTATCTTGAACTACCCCACTATAAACTGAGAATCATACATGACTCCAAATTCTAGTCCCACAGAGTCCTGGACTTTGTCGACACAGATAGTTGATACACCTTCTTGGGGCTGCAATATACTCAATCTGGTCATCACTAACATGGGAGAATGCTGCACTGGAAATGTCTGAAGAGTGCTGCACACCCATAGTGCAATAAATTCCTTGGTAAAGTTGTAACATAAAGTTGTCTCCTTTGAAATAAAAATAAAACCTGAGATCCCTGCTAACCCTGGAACATTTAGGAACTACTCTAAGGCAAACATCCTACTCTTAAGCGATAACCTAGCAAAATTTCAAGCCCTCTTCAGACTCTGAGAATACTGCTGCAAATGCGGCATTGATGACAGAGACCCTGTATGATCATGTCAGTAAATGCATAGAGACAACTATGCCAGCAAAAGTAAGCACAAAACAAACTTAAAAAATAAGCCACCCTGATAGAAACCCAACATCAATAAGTTGAATATCAAAAGGTAGACATTTATGTCAAAACATAGGAAGTGCAACACCCAGTAAGATAAAAACTCTCTTATCAATCTAAGCAAACAATTCAGAGACCCAATCAAGTCTAACAAAGCTAAATTTGATGTAAAAATCCTTCCAGGCCAAAGACAACTATAAGGCTTTTTTTAGTTATGTCCATATCATCCAAGACAATATGCAACAATGTGCAGAACTAATTACAGATGGAGCCACCTAGACTGAGTCAGAAGATATTGCAAATCTACCAGTGAACAAATTCAGCTTTGGTTTTACCACTCTATCCCACCAGCTCCGCTCAGTAAATACCATCAAACATAATCCTCAAAACTATCACTAGGGAGGAGGTTGTCTCCAAGGCCAAGAATACCACATCAATAGGCTCTGGTTATATCCCAGGAAGTCATCTAAATATCATGAAACATGACTTGTCTGGATGACTAGAGTCACTGTTTTGCCATAGTCTCCAGACAAGCCTCATGCCACATGAATGGAGAACTGCACCAGTCTTCCCTCTACACAATGGTGACCCCTCTATGGACCCCATTAACTGGAGACCCATAAGTCTGACTAGTCTCATATACAAAGCCATGGGAAGAACTATCATTAAAATAATTAGCAATGACATATGAAATCTTCATACACTGGATCCAGCCCAGTTTGGTTTCACCAAGGGCAGATCATGCCAACTCAACTTGGAAGACTCCTTTGAGAAAATCACCAAAGCAATAGTAGGGCAAAATGGTGCATACTGGTGCATACTGCCTACCTTGATCTAGCCAAGGCATTGGATACAATATTCCACTTGGGCATTGTATGCAAATTCATCAAATTAAGTATAAACCAATATATCACCCACTGGATAATCATGTAGCTATCACATAGGACACAAGAAGTTAGAATAGTGGAGTCCACCTCCACAAAGAAGCTGGTCACTAGCAGAGTCCCTCAGGGCTCTGTGCCGGGAATGCTTCTTTTTGGCATCTACTTCACTAAAATCAAGTCAAGGCCAATGTCAGGGGCCACAGGTTGATGAAGTTTGCAAATGATTGAAAACTATGTACAATCAAAGAATCCCACCAAGACTCTAAAATTTGGATATATATTATGCTGTCGAACCGTAACAAGTTTGAATTCCATACTGCCGAACCCATATGTTTGAACTTGGAAATGTTAGAACGTTTCAATGGGGATTTCCATTCAGTGCGGAAAGGGAAGATTTCCCTTTACTGCACTGTAGTGTGATCACGGAGTTGGTATATTTAAAGAGTGGGGGTTGTGGGGGTGCAGTGGGGCTTGCCTCCCTGCTTACAACCATCAGGTAGTTTTTTTCGTTTTTTTATTTTTTTTTTAACGTTTTCGAACCTTTGAAAGTTCGAACGTATGGGCTCGACCATATGGAGTTTGCACTTTTGAAAGTTCAACAACGTAATATGAACTCTAAAATTCTACAAGAAGGGCTGACTCAGACAAATTACTGGTGCCAGAGCCATGGCCTAAAAGTCAATGTCAAAAAATGCATAATAGTATCCTTCAAGAAGTTAGCTACCCTTGGAAACTAGCTTATTGGTAATACAACTCTAAGAGTAGACCTAGTAGTCAAGAATTTGGTGATGTATGTAGACAGTAATCTGGCCAAGGACCATCATATGTCTAGAGTAGTAAGGAAATCATTCTTTGTTGTGGAACCTATAAACAAGGGTACAGAATTTAGGTCAAAGAAAGTCATTGTTCCAATGTGTTCATACCTAATTAAACTTATAATTGAGTACAACACCCGCTTCAGGATGTATCTGACAAAGCACATGCAACAACTGGAATGTCCATATGGGTTCCTTGCAAAAAGGATACAAGACATAAACAACAAGTCCTACATGAATCACCTCAAATCGCTATCTCTGTACTTCATCTAATACAAGCTGTTCAGGGCTGATCTATGCCTGTATATAAAGCATCTTTGGATCCCACTCTGATGGCCCTTCTTACATATCCACAAAACAAATAGCATGATAATTATCCAATCAAGGGACTTAAATATTGCTTGCAACATAAATAGGACATGCTTGAGGGACAGGTGTATGTCTCAAGGACTACACCTTTTTTGGAACAGGGTTCAACATACACATGTAGCATAGTCCTTCCATAACCCAATTCAAGTGTAACTTGGACCCGTGGATAGGGAATCAAAAATGTATCCCTGTCTGGAACCTATGCCCCTAATGAAAAGAGGTATTCTATAAGTGATTGACCATCCAAGCCCAAGTCTACATATATCTGCTTAAAATAATGCTAATGTACCTAAAACTATGAACATAAGAACGTATGCATACAGACCCTCCCTCAAATAATATGTTGCCATGATTAAACCTGCTGAGTGAAGAATAGATGTATATAATCTAATTACAACTAGATTATCTCCGAAATATTCTCTGATCCATTCAACATTGTTAAATATTTCCCCTACTTCACCTGTATTCTCAACAAAAATTGAATGTCCTTTGACAAACTTTTTTAACAAGTTATGTACCAATAAACCTACATTATCTTGGAAGCCATCCAATAACTTATTATTAACTTTGTATTAAACATTGCAAATTTTGATGGGTAACTTCCTGATAATGTTTTTCACAATTTAAAATTGATTTACATATACTATCATAAGCAAACCTATCCATAAACACCATATTTCCCCATTTATTTGCCTTACATACCACTAATTTATCTCTAATGCTTCCCATTCTCCTTTAGATCAATTCCTATAAGGTTGATTTTTTAATGCAATACAAATTACTTACATAATACTTGTTGCACATTGTCTCAAATGTTGTCATTATTTTAATAAATATGGGGGATAAGAAGTGGCTATGAGTACAGGTGTTCAAGCAGTGAATCAGGATTCTTCATCTCATTCAAATTATCATTTAAATCCTCATTTACCGAATAAAGTAACACATATGACAAACCATTGTCATCTGATGTTTTATGCGCACTAATAAAACTATCTGAGAATAAAGTCCCATATTTCTTCACCATGTTCTCCATTGAAATATTCTGTCAAATGTGTTTTCCCTCCATAACCTAAATAGTTCTATTTTTATATTGTTCCAAGTTGAAGAATAAATAGGAAATAATCCATGGATTCAAGCAGTGGATTGTTAACCAGCATTTTATTTTGACAAGCAGCATATAAGATGTTAAACATCTGTTTCTATTTCAATATCCTGTTCTGCTGTTAAAACATAACTAGAACTTCACACAGCCATAAAGTCATCCAACTAACACAAAACATTTGATAACCACACCAATGAGAAGTATATAGACTGATTACATTTATTAACCCTACATTTATTACCCCTAATATCTTGGCTGCACACCTTCTAGGGAGTAAAACCAGAATACTGGCAAATGATACTTTAAATACTTTATCTCACATCAGTTGATTAAATAGCAATAAACATTTAAAGGGACCATGGAGTAACCAATTTATATTACATTAAATCATGTCATATAAAATCTTGCCAATTAATTATGGTATTTAATCAAAAAGGTTTAAGTGTTATACACAGTGCCATAGTTAAGATACCACTACAGAGTTCTGTGATTTTAGTCCTAGTTTTATGATTGTGAGTAGCTCATAGTATTATTGGTAACTATTAGGTGAACTAACAATCAGTTGTTAAGAACCCACTTCCTATCTTATCACAAAGAAGAATTGTATTGGCCACAAATATTAGGGGAGTAAGGCCTTTAAGTGTCTGGAAGCATATCATGGTATTTAAGAGTAGCTGTTAAGAATGTATGTATGTATGTATATATATGTACGTATGTATTTATTTATTTAAGTTTGTCAGACTACTGGGCTGGTACAAGACCAGCTTGGGCCAATTGGCAAACAACGTGATCACAAAAGTTGCACAGCAGGCATAATACATGTAGTTATTGAAATAGCCATTAGATAAAATACAGAAACATTGTAGTATCGAAAGAAATCATCATAATAGTTGCACAGCAGATGCACTAGGGAATAGGTCCCAAATGCATTCTCCATGGCAAAAAAATACTACATTGATGGGCCGTGATTATATCCCCGGATGCCTCCTTAACAGTGTGAAGCTTTACCTATCAGGACCACTAGAAACACTTTTTAACCACAACCTTCAGACAGACTTTGTGCCAAACAAATGGAGGACTGCAACTGTCATCCCTATGCACAAGGCTGCAACAAGTATGGAATGAGGTAACTAAGACCCATAAGTCTGCCTCGTCTCATGTCCAAAGCCATGGAAAGAATTATCATGGAAATGATAAACAATGACATAAGAAACTTCAGACAATGGATCCAACCCTGTTTGATTTTGTCAAAGGCATGTCATGCCTGCTCAAGTTGGTTTTCTTCTTTGAAAAAAATCACCAAAGCAATGGATGCTGGAAAAATGGTGCATACTACCTACCTTGATCTTGCCAAAGCATTTGACACAATATCTCCTCAGGCATTGTAGATAAATTCATGAAATTAGGTATAAGCCTCTGTGTCACCCACTGGATAGCCACATTTCTGACGGATAGGAACCAATAATTTAGGAAAGGGGATTCTACCTACACAAAGAGGCTAATCACAAGGCTCAATGCTGGGGCTGCTCCTTTTTGGCATTTACTTCTCATAAGTCAAGGCCAGTGTCAAGGGTCTCTGGCTGACTAAGTCTACAGATGTTTGCAAACTAGGTGCAGTCATAGAATCCCTCTGTTACACACATTCCCTCCAAGAAAGTCTGATACACAAAGATTAATAACTGATGCCAGAGCCATGGTCTAAAACTCATTGGCAAGAAATGCATAATAGTATTATTTTGGCAGATGAGTATCCCTAGAAACTACCACATTGATATATAATACACCCCTATGACTACACCCAGTGGACAGGGATTTGGAACACATAGGCATTAACCTGACCTTTGACCATCATGTTTCTGCACTAGTAAGGAAATTATTATATACTGTATAACTTTTAAGCAAGGGTATGGCATCTAGGTTCAAATATGTCATTGCTTCACTGTACTTGACCCTTATCACACTAATCATCGAGTACAATGCTCCATTTGGTTTGTACTTGACCAGGCGTATGCTTCAACTGGAATGTTCATAGAGGTTCCTCACAAAATAATTCATGGCCTACACAAACTGTAATACACAGACTACCTCAAAGCCCTGTCCCTGTACTCATTATCCCACAGATTGCTATGATCTATGTCTGGCCTATAAATTATCCTCTGTTCCTGCTCTGTTGGCCCTGTTGCATTCCTGCTCTGTTGGACCTGTTTCACATCCACAAAATAAATGCCATCAGAATTATCTGATCTAGGGGCCAAAATCTTGCCTGTAACAGAAATAGAACATGATGAAAGGTCAGGTATGTGTCTGAGAGATTACCCCATCTCTGGAACAGTCTTTTCATCCATGTAAAACAGAGTTCTTACCTAACCCAATTAAAGCATTACTTGGACCAGTGAATGGGAAATTGGAAATTTACCCTTGGTCTGGTACCTATGTCTCTAGCAGACCAAGGCAGCCAATAAATGCATGACCACCCATATCTAAGACTGTATATATCCCTCAAAATAACCCTATGGTATCAAAACTTGTCAGATACATTTGGGATGCATGGATCAGCTTAAAAAGGCCCCCTGGGGTCTCTAGCCTAGTAATCACATATGAGTCGATGAACTTATGAATAGTTGGTTTAGTCAGGAGAGAAGACTTTGTGCTTAGCATCTTTGGGTGTAGACAGTAAATACAGAAATTGTAGTTATCTTGATTAAAGTGATTTTCAATAAATGTTGCCTTGGTAGCTTTACGTTAAAATGGTGGATAGGTAAGGATTTTGTGAAGAGGGATCATAGGTTTAGTGTTATTAGTGACATTAAAGTAGGATGATAGGAAATGGGAGAAGCAGAATAGTTTCTTGAGCTTTCAACAAGCAGGCTAAACTGGATACCTGCTGTAGAATTAGATTTTGGAATTATTTTATTGGTACTAAGTGCTTTTATTGTATTCCAAAATTTGTTGGGGTTGCTGAACTGTATTTGTCTGAAATAATAGCTTTTAGCAGTGTTGGTCTGGATACTGACAGCTTATTTTTTCATTTCTGAAACTGATGAAATTTGTCAAATTTCCTTGTATTTTGTTTCCATTCGGTCCAGGCTTTTTTGTCTATTTTCTATCATAGCTCTAAGGTTGTAATTGATCCAAGGTATGTAGGTAGATTTGAAGAGTGATATTGTACGAGTTAGGACAGGAGTCTAAAGAATGATTGAGACAGGAGTTCACATTTAAATATAGGTCTAGACAGATAATTAATTTACTGTTTTTTTTTGTAATGGTAAGGATATGATGTAGAGTATTCTGGAGAACAGAGATATTTGAAGGTGAAAAGATATAAATAGATAGAAAAAATATTTTAGTGTTTTCCACAAGGAGCAGTTCTAATATTGTAAATTTTTGACTGTCATCTTGAAAGCATGCTGTGTACAATGAGGGTATAGCATACCTCTCAACCTCTAAGACAAAGAAGTTTGGACAGATTTAAAAATAATGGGAGAAGGGGAGCAAACACCCCAAAATCAGGGACAAATTTTAAATATTGCTCTTATAAATTTAGAAAGCTACTAGAATAGGTTTTGCATTATCGTGTATTTTCTGAATCATATGGACTCTGAAACTCAAATGTATGTCATTATTGAGTAATCCTAGTCTTAATTGATTTGTCAGCAAACCACAAATTTTATAACAAACAGCCCAAAATTATGAGTTGAAAATCTGGACATTCTGTGAAATCTGGACAGTTGAGAGGTTTGGATAGGGTGTAAACAGACAGCATTCTTAATCAATGTTAAAATCCTACCCCTCTTCCCTGTAATTAGATGTGTTACAAGAAAAGAGAGTGTAGTTTGTAGAAAAGAACAGAGAAAAACAGAAGTTATCTTTTAGTCAGGATTCAGTAATGACAATGATTTTAGGCTGATATTCTATTGTCCAAGCTTCAGGCTATGCCGTTTGTTGTTAATGCTGTGAATATATATTGCAAAAATATTTTCCACACTATGTATGCTTTATGGTCACCAATGTATTTTTCATGACTCACTGTTGACAAATAAGAGAATGATTAGAGAATTAAAATATTAACTCTATGACAGTTGCTATGTAGTAAACAAAGCAATATCATAGCTGCTTTCATTTTTAGAGATGTA
>NC_056735.1:1622642421-1622682421 GCF_019279795.1 Protopterus annectens | reverse complement strand
GTTGTAGAGATAATAACCCAATAATCCAATGGGTTGAGAAGCAACATAACTCTTTCACCCTCATTCACCAGGTCTACCAGACCTGCTCTGGACTTTCCCAGGTTCAACTTGACCAATGTCCTGGGACAGTGAGGAGACTGAGGATGCTGGTGCAGCATCATACTATAGCCTTGGATGGGAGTTGTGTCACTCCCTGGATATAGTAGCTTTGTGAGCTTTGCTGACCTGGGGAGGTACATGTACACCTCTGCACATGCACAGCCTCACAACTGAGTGGTTGACTGCTCATGTAGCACAGGGCTGGGCAGATCCATGAACTGCTTATTGGAGCTAAGCTAGACTGCCCCCCCCCCTCCGGGATGGCTAAGCCAGTGTTAGCTACTCACTCCCATTCTACCCACTCCATAGCCTCTTCAATGCTCATGCTACCAGTTGATCATTGGTCATCCAGGGAGCATTAAGAGCTACAGCACTGCCTACACTGTGCACTACAGACAGTAGTAAGGGCACACTGATGTAAGTTTACAGTGGGCTGGTGTAACTGGAAGCCCTAGCCAACAGGTTTTGCTTCTGAGTGTAACACCTTTGGGATATTTGTGACAAGGAGGGTTTCTTCTTGTTTTTTTAGTTTATATTCTGTTAATTAACAGCCATAGTTCAAGTGTTGTTCCTTACACAGAAAGCAAACCAGAATGCACTCTTGCTTCTCTTTTGGCTGTTCCCATTAGGGGCCGCCACAGCAGATCATCTGTTTCCATTTCTTCCTGTCTTCTGCATATTGTTCTGTCACACCAACCACCTGCATGTCCTCTCTCACCACATCCATAAACCTTATCTTAGGCCTTCCTCTTTACCTTTTACCTGGCAGCTCCATCCTTAGCATCCTTTTCCCAATATACCCAACATCCCTCCTCAGCACATGTCCAAACCAATGCAATCTTGCCTCTCTGACTTTGTCTCCAAACCGTCCAACCTGAGATGACCCTCTAATATACTGATTTCTAATCCTGAGTATCCTTGTCACCCCCAGTGGCAAATCTTAGCATCTTTAACTCTACCACTTCCAGCTCTGACTCCTGCCTTTTTTTCAATGCCACTGTCTCCAACCCATACAACATAGCTGGTCTCATTACCCTCTTGTAGACCTTCCCTTTCACTCTTACTGGTACCAGTCTGTCACAAATCACTCCTGACACTCTTCTCTACCCATTCCAGCCATCCTGTACTCTCTTCTTCACCTCTCTTCCACACTCACCATTACTCTGAATTGTTGATCCCAAGTACTTAAACTCATCCACCTTTTCCAACTCTACTCCCTGCATCCTCACCATTCCTCTATCCTCCCTCTCATTCACACACACATATTCTGTCTTAGTCCTGCTGACCTTCATACCTCTCCTCTCTAGAGCATATCTCTACCTCTCCAGGGTCTCCTCCACCTGGTCCCTACTCACACTACATGTCACAATGTCATCTGCAAACATCATAGTCCATGGGGCCGCCTCTCTGATCTCATCTGTCAACTTGTCCATCACCATTGCTAATAAGAAAGGGCTCAGAGCTTATCCTTGATGTAATCCCACCTCCACCTTAAACGCATCCATCACTCCCACTGCAGACCTCACCGCTGTCACACTACCCTCGTACATATCCTGTACCACTCTTACATACTTCTCTGCCACTCCTGACTTCCTCATAAAATACCACAACTCTTCTCTAGGCACCCTGTCATATGCTTTCTCCAAGTCCACAAAGACACAATGCAACTCCTTCTGACCTTCTCTGTATTTCACCATCAACACTCTCAGAGCAAACAACGCATCTGTAGTTCTCCTTCCCGGCATGAAACCATACTGCTGATCACTAATCATCTCCTCCCTTCTTAAGCTAGCTTCTACCACTCTGTCCCATAACTTCAAGCTGTGACTGATCAGTTTTATCCCTCTGTAGTTACTACAGCTCTGCACATCACCCTTATTTTTAAAAATAGGTACCAAAACACCTTTTCTCCACTCCTCAGGCATCCTCTGACTTTCCAAGATTTCATTAAAGAATCTGGTTAAAAACTCCACTGCCATTTCCCCTGAGCACCTCCATGCTTCCACTGGTATATCATCTGGACCAACAGCCTTTCCATTCTTCATCTTCTTCATAGCTGTCCATACTTCCTTCTTGCTAATCTGTTTCACTTCCTGATTCACTATCCCTACATCATCCAACCTTCTCTCTCTCACAGTCTCTTCATTCATCAGCCCCTCAAAGTACTATTTCCATCTCCTCAACACACTCTCCTCACTTGAGAGTAGATTTCCCTCAATATCCTTTATCACTCTTACCTGCTGCAAACCAGAATGCACTAACAGATCAACATTTTGTGTACCAGTGGCTGTCTTCTGATGACTCAGTTACAAAAGCAGGGCAATTAAGCAATCAAAAGATAATAAATATATTAATAAATAACAATGGAATATCACATCAGGTAAACATTTTCATCCACTGGTAATCAAATAGGCAAGAAGAAATGAACAAAAACATACATGGTTTGTAGAGTGAGGCAAAGAACAAGTGATACCTTACTAAGAGAAAGAGATTGTGGACTGAGGTGTCAACTAGTATATGTGGGAAAATTTGTGCAAACAGAAGCATTAGCACTAAATAAATATTGATTTTGCATGGAAATCATTTCTCTGGTCTAGGCCATAACAATCAAACATTAACTGAATAAACTGAAGAAAGATTATATAATTTCATGAGGGGGCTGTAGGGCTGCATCTACAGCAGCAATTATCAATACCCTGGTTTAATAAACAGTATATTTAATGGGAAAGTCTACTTGCAGCAGCATCCCATTTCCAAAGTTTTGCTCCAGATGTTTTCTTACAAGATTCAACACAATGTCCATTGACTGACTCACCAAGTCCTTATGCATGACTTTTCATTCAGCTTGTAGCTATATTATATACTGCTGCTTATATTCTTTCAGAATGAGGTATACGTATTGTACAGCAATACAAATCTATGCTGCTGCTTTTTCTTTCGTTATTATTGTGATACACTTCACAAAATAGGTACGCCATGGCGTTCCAGGCAGAAGTTGTGTGTTACTGGATGATACAGTGTTGTTGCTTTTTAACGGGGAGTAATGGACTGTATGTCTTGTTTATGAAGAAAGCAGTAACAAAATAACATTTTTAATAATAGCATGAAGGTGCTAAGTATATATAAATGTGTTGAAATGATTATGCTGCTTTTAAGGTACTTTGTAATAGATTGTACCCATCATTTTGGTCATGTTCCCAGTCAGTAGCTAAACAGATCTGTTGAATCTCAACTCTGTTCCATTTAACAAAAATAAATACATAATAAAAATGCACTATATTTTCCATACATATCAAATTTATATCTGTCTCAGTGCCAAAGACATTTCAAAAGAAAATAAAATACATCATACATAAGCAGATTTCAACTTAAAAGTATGTTTTTTTACAGTAAGGTCTTTCATGATCTTAGGGTTTCTTTCTAGTGCTTAATTATATTGTGTGTGTGTGTGTGTGTGTGTGTGTGTGTGTGTGTGTGTGTGTGTGTGTGTGTGTGTGTGTGTGTGTGTGTGTGTGTGTGTGTGTGTGTGTGTGTGTGTGTGTGTGTGTGTGTGTGTGTGTGTGTGTGTGTGTGTGTGTGTGTGTAAGTCAAAAGCAGTAAATAAATGATATTGCTAGGATTTGGTATGTAATGTTTTCCTGCTTCATAATGTACTTATATCAGATCATATATAAACAAACTATTTTTTATACAGCTTCAACATTCCAGTTACTGCATGTCATTGGTATAACCTGATAATATATTCTGTAAGCAAGCAGGAAATAATTTCTGATGCCAATGTACTTTCAGGTCTATTAAATTTTTTGCAACAGTTAAATCCTTCCATAACTAGCAGATCTGACTTCCTTTATTTTTAAGAAATGGGGACAATGCTTCCAAGTACAGTCCTTATGAAGTAAACACGCATGCCTGAGACTTTGTAAGCTATAGCGGCAATAAAGCCCACAGCTAAACCTATTAGAATAATCTGTGTGGACAGTATTTTTCTTAATCATTCATTTTAAGATGGTACGATCAGCAAATGTGTGCATAATGTTATTATGGCAGGGAATGGCACATACCTCTGATAGCTGCATATTTTGTTCCTTCCTCAGAGCTTAAGATGAATGAACCTACCATTATTATATAGGTAAAAGTGAATATTAGTCTTCGTCACCATCAACTTACTTTGCTTGTAGAAAAGAATAAGCTATGAATCATTCAAAAAATTTGAAGTTGCAATAAAGACAAAATACTATTCAGTGATTTATATTATATGTTCTGTAAATTTTCAATTTGATAATGTAATCCAGTTAGTATTTTTTAAATAAAAGAAATATATTGCATTCTCAGTAAAATGCAGCTGCCATCAAAATGCCAAGTTCAGAATAAAACTTATACTTTGACATGTTTCTGTTTACTTCCTTTTTGCTCATATTTATATCTGCAAAATTACGTAATGTGGCACCTCCATTTTGTAACTGAAATATCTTTCTGCTGGTTTTGTACTTTTGTTTAAACAACAACAACAGTACCCATGGATATGACAAGTGATACTTCAGAATTTTGCTACAGCATAGCATTTCTACTGTTAAAATGACATTGTAGTTTATAGGGATCCACGCCAAATGTCATGTAGTTTTGATATATCTTGAAATTATGCTACTTGGTTCCAAACTGAAATATTAGGTTATGTAAACATTTTTGATTGTTTTATTTATATGCAGTTTTTGAAAAAAAAAAGCGAAATGTATTACAAAATACATTTACTCCAGTCACAACTACTATTGCCAAGACAACAAGCTATCACATTTTTTACTGGATTTTATTTGCAATATCAAATACAGGTGTAATGTGCAAACACACACATACACACACACACACACACACACACACATATATATATATATATATATATATATATATATATATATATATATATATATATATATATATATATGTATATATATATATATATATATATATATATATATATAGATATATATATATATATATATATATATATATATATATATATATGGGTCTACTTTGACCCATCAAAATTACAATTCACCAAACTGTAGTTACATGAGTCCGTTTTTGCGAAAGTGCATTTGTCCAGAAATGCAGTTTTGCGAAAACTGAATCACCAAAACACAAAATAAAACACAAAAACAAACACACTAAACACATGTAGGTAGGACAGCAAGCCCCCCTGCACCCCCCCATGTGGGGGGCTGCACTCACCTACACTTCCACTTCTTATATATACTAACTCCGAAATCGCACTACAGTGGGGAAAAGGGAATATTCCCTTATCCTCACTGTACTGCGATCTACAACAATAAGCCCCTCTCCCATACATCACTTAAGAAACACTGTACCTGTACCACCACAGGATCCTGGAACCAGTGACCTCTCTTCGCTGAACTGATTTTCTCGAATGTGCATTTACGGATTAATGCACTTTCGTGAAAACGGGCTCACGTAAGTAGACCCATATATATATATATATATATATATATATATATATATATATATATATATATACATATATATATATATACATATACATATGTGTGTGTGTGTGTGTGTGTTTGTGTGTGTACATGTGTGTGTACATGTGTGTGTGTGTGTGTGTGTGTGTGTGTGTGTGTGTGTGTGTGTGTGTGTGTGTGTAAGTCAAAAGCAGTAAATAAATGATATTGCTAGGATTTGGTATGTAATGTTTTCCTGCTTCATAATGTACTTATATCAGATCATATATAAACAAACGATTTTTTATACAGCTTCAACATTCCAGTTATTGCATGTCATTGGTATAACCTAATAATATATTCTGTAAGCAAGCAGGAAATAATTTCTGATGCCAATGTACTTTCAGGTCTATTAAAGTTTTTGCAACAGTTAAATCCTTCCATAACTAGCAGATCTGACTTCCTTTATTTTTAAGAAATGGGGACAATGCTTCCAAGTACAGTCCTTATGAAGTAAACACGCATGCCTGAGACTTTGTAAGCTATAGTGGCAATAAAGCCCACAGCTAAACCTATTAGAATAATCTGTGTGGACAGTATTTTTCTTAATCATTCATTTTAAGATGGTACGATCAGCAAATGTGTGCATAATGTTATTATGGCAGGGAATGGCACATACCTCTGATAGCTGCATATTTTGTTCCTTCCTCAGAGCTTAAGATGAATGAACCTACCATTATTATATAGGTAAAAGTGAATATTAGTCTTTGTCACCATCAACTTACTTTGCTTGTAGAAAAGAATAAGCTATGAATCATTCAAAAAAATTGAAGTTGCAATAAAGACAATATACTATTCAGTGATTTATATTATATGTTCTGTAAATTTTCAATTTGATAATGTAATCCAGTTAGTATTTTTTAAATAAAAGAAATATATTGCATTCTCAATAAAATGCAGCTCCCATCAAAATGCCATGTTCAGAATAAAACTTATACTTTGACATGTTTCTGTTTACTTCCTTTTGGCTCATATTTATATCTGTGAAATTACGTAATGTGGCACCACCATTTTCTAACTGAAATATCTTTCTGCTGGTTTTGTACTTTTGTTTAAACAACAACAACAGTACCCATGGATATGACAAGTGATACTTCAGAATTTTGTTACAGCATAGCATTTCTACTGTTAAAATGACATTGTAGTTTATAGGGATCCACACCCCATGGCATGTAGTTCTGATATATCTTGAAATTATGCTACTTGGTTCCAAGACTGAAATATTAGGTTATGTAAACATTTTTGATTGTTTTATTTATATGCAGTTTTTGAAAAAAAAAGTGAAATGTATTACAAAATACATTTACTCCAGTCACAACTACTATTGCTAAGACAACAAGCTATCACATTTTTTACTGGATTTTATTTGCAATATCAAATACAGGTGTAATGTGCAAACACACACATACACACACACACACACACACACACACATATATATATATATATATATATATATATATATATATATATATATATATATATATATGGGTCTACTTTGACCCATCAAAATTACAATTCACCAAACTGTAGTTACATGAGTCCGTTTTTGCGAAAGTGCATTTGTCCAGAAATGCAGTTTTGCGAAAACTGAATCACCAAAACACAAAATAAAACACAAAAACAAATACACTAAATACATGTAGGTAGGACAGCAAGCCCCCCTGCACCCCCCCCCCATGTGGGGGGCTGCACTCACCTACACTTCCACTACTTATATATACTAACTCCGAAATCGCACTACAGTGGGGAAAAGGGAATATTCCCTTATCCTCACTGTACTGCGATCTACAACAATAAGCCCCTCTCCCATACATCACTTAAGAAACACTGTACCTGTACCACCACAGGATCCTGGAACCAGTGACCTCTCTTCGCTGAACTGATTTTCTCGAATGTGCATTTACAGATTAATGCACTTTCATGAAAACGGGCTCACGTAAGTAGACCCATATATATATATATATATATATATATATATATATATATATATATATATATCTATATCTATATCTATATATATATATATATATATATATATATATATATATATATATATATACATATGTGTGTGTGTGTGTGTTTGTGTGTGTGCATGTGTGTGTGTCCATACTTGCATACATAAACACCTGTGTATATCTAAAATATATATTTTTATGTTTATTATATTCATATTGAATTGTCTTACACTTGTCTGCTTGCCTGTTGATCTCCTCTGTTAGCTATAACTTACTGTAAGTTGATGTTTTGTCTGTGCATACTTTGTTTCCTACTGCATAGCTCTCAATTTGTTTGCCTAGGAATGTGGGACAAAGTCCCAGATCAGTGACATTTTTTTTAAAATCTTATTCTAATTCATTGTAATTATGGCATTGTTAATATGCCAACAGAATTTACATCAACATACATTTTCTAAATGATAAGAAGTATGAAACTTTAATATCTGGCATTATTAACTGACTAGAAGTATGAAACTCTAATGATGGCATTGTTAACTGACTAGAAGTATGAAACTCTAATATCTGACATTATTAACTGACTAGAAGTATGAAACTCTAATGATGGCATTATTAACTGACTAGAAGTATGAAACTCTAATGTCTGGCATTACTGACTGAGAAGTATGAAACTCTAATGTCTGGCATTACTGACTGAGAAGTATGAAACTCTAATGTCTGGCATTATTAACTGACTACAGTCCTTAGTGGTTTACTGCCAGTAAAAAATATGAGGAAAAGGCAAAATTATGAGACAAAAAATCCCAGACATTCTACAAAATCAGACAGATGACACGTATAGCTGTTTGTAAATTACAGCTGAGCCTTTCTCCCTGAGTCACATATGCCAGCTAAAGCTTCCTGGTTAAGTAACATGCAAACTAAATACATAATGTAATGCTATAACTCATGAATGAACTTGAAAAGAGGTATACAAATATATAGATATAGATGCAGATCAATGTATAGAAAGTTGGACAAACAAATGAGCTATGTATGAAATGTATTTACTGTTTGTTAACAAGGATAATAATTTGAGCCAAAATTGAACCTTGTCAGCTTCTGTATGAACCAAATTCACAGCATTGAGAAGAAATATGAGTTTAATATACACTTGTGCAAACAATATATTACAAATGTCTTGTTAGTCAGTCACTATGGCAGCAGCTAACATTAATCTTCACACTATTAATTATATTTTGTTTGCAAAAACAAAAGTTCATTACATAGAATTTGTTTTGTAAGATTAAATTGCAGTAAGGAATTGCATTAGGGTTTCCTTCCTAACTTCATGCTTCTTTCTTCCTTACAAAGTGATTTTGTTTCCTTCCAAATGAAGTGAAGTTGCAGAGTGTTGCTATGGCAATGACAAATTCCTATACAGTGTTTCAGATCTTGAAGGTGGTCTCACGATGTAGATGATGTTTGCTAAAATGTAGGACGGAATATGGCATTGCTGCCACAGAGACATAGCACTGAATGTTCTAAGTGAAAGTCTATTTCTCAAAGTAAAAAGACCAAGAGAGAGAGTGCAAACAGAAAGAAAGCATTAGAGCTTGTTAATTTATGGACTTCAGGACTGGGAAAAAGAGTCATAACTGACATATCATTAAGTTTATATACAAATAATTTCCTTATTATCTGACACTGAAGGAATACAGCATGATACGTCATGAGCAGTGTAATGCAAACCACATAACTGGCAGTCTCACTAACAAACCTGCTCCAAGTGTGAGCAGTGTAATGCAAACTACATAACTGGCAATCTCATTAACAAACCTGCCCCAAGTGTGAGCAGTGTAATGCAAACTACATAACTGGCAGTCTCACTTACAAACCTGCTCTAAGTGTGAGCAGTGCAAAGCAAACTACATAACTGGCAATCTCACTAACAAACCTGCTCTAAGTGTGAGCAGTGTAATGCAAACTACATAACCAGCAATCTCACTAACAAACCTGCTCTAAGTGTGAGCAGTGCAAAGCAAACTACATAACTGGCAATCTCACTAACAAACCTGCTCTAAGTGTGAGCAGTGTAAAGCAAACTACATAACCAGTAATCTCACTAACAAACCTGCTCCAAATGTGAGCAGTGTAAAGCAAACTACATAACTGGTAGTCTCACTAACAAACCTGCCCCAAGTGTGAGCAGTATAATGCAAACTACATAACTGGCAATCTCACTAACAAACCTGCCCCAAGTGTGAGCAGTGTAATGCAAACTACACAACTGCCAATCTCACTAACAAACCTGCCCCAAGTGTGAGCAGTATAATGCAAACTTTGTAACTTCCAATCTCACTAACAAACCTGCCCCAAGTGTGAGCAGTGTAATGCAAACTACATAACTGGCAATCTCACTAACAAACCTGGTCTAAGTGTAAGAAGTGTAATGCAAACTACATAATTGGCAATCTCACTAACAAACCTGCTCCAAGTGTGAGCAGTGTAATGCAAACTAGATATCTGTCAATCTCACTAATATACCTTTCCCAAGTGTGAGCAGTGTAATAAAAACTACATAACTGGCGATCTCACTAACAAACCTGCTCCAAGTGTGAGCAGTGTAATGCAAACTACATAACTGTCAATCTCACTAACAAACCTGCTCCAAGTGTGAGGAGTGTAATGCAAACTAAATAACTTCCAATCTCACTAACAAACCTGCCCCAAGTGTGAGCAGTGTAATGCAAACTGCATAACTTGCAATATCACTAACAAATGTTCTCTAAGTGTGTGAGCAGTGTAATGCAAACTACATAACTCACAGTCTCACTAAAAAACCTGCCCCAAGTGTGAGCAGTGTAATGCAAACTACATAACTTGCAATATCACTAACAAACCTGCCCCAAGTGTAAGCAGTGTAATGCAAACTATGTAACTGGCAATCTCACTAACAAACCTGCTCCAAGTGTGAGCAGTGTAATGCAAACTACATAACTGGCAATCTCACTAACAGTCCTTCCCCAAGTGTGAGCAGTGTAATGCAAACTACATAACTGGCAATCTCACTATCAAACCTGTTCCAAGTGAAGCACGCAGTCAGGACTTTTGACAGTCACTGAAAATTTGGGCAGGTTTTGTGAACAGCCATTTTAGAAATGCTTTCAATGAGCTTAGGCATTGTAAACATCACATTTCCATTAGTCACTCTACAAAACATTGCAACTATCATATGCCAAAACCCACAGTGAAAACTGAAAATGTTATTATGCACAAAATCTGAGTCACTTTTTACTTATGTCTATGGGGGTGGTAGGCTGTACTCTATGAAGCCATCGGGGGGGGGGGGGGCTCAAATCCCTGCACTATGATGTTGAAATATACTATGCACAATGTCATACAGATTTAGAGGAAAAAACATGAAAATACATTTTCCCATTTTTGTGATTCATATGATCTCAGTGGTAACATGTCACAAACCTGCAACAAAGTTGCGCTGAATATATTGAGAAGCTGATGACACAAACAAGGCATGTAAGCATGATGATTACTTTAAGTGATAAAACAGCACAGCGGAACAGTAGTAATCCTTATGCATCTATATCATCAAGGGTGATCTTTTTCTGCTCTATTATGCTCAAAATGTGGGATTCCTAGTAAAATTCAGCTGTCTTGACAAGATGACATAGCTGTGATATAGTTCATGAGGTATTATATATCTATTAGTTTATATATTAATTTGTTTTGATTTAATTTATTTGCCAAATGGAAAAGCCCCTTGTGCACAAGTGACTTCTCACAGGAGTGACCTGGGAGAATTGTTTGATTTATTTCCCAGCTCACAATCAAATCAGATGGAAGAAGAAGCTGAGAGGATCAAACCCTGGACTACAAGATGAAGCTTTGTAACAGCTCAAAGGCTTTTGTTTCTGCATTATCCTTTCAATGGTAAGTCTCATAGATTGCATTTTGAAATTCTCAGACCAAGATCCCAAACACTGATAATTTCAAAGGTAAAGTATAATAAATTAAGCACATCTTTATAAATTTGGCAATATTTGTTCATTATGAGATATGCTCTCAGAATGCAGTCCTTATTTTGTTAACAGATACTGCTGTCTGACCTTCATGCCATGACTATCATGACATGTGCTATACACAAGATGGTCTTTCATTGAAATTGCTAGCGGTTCTCAGATTGCCTTCTAGATTATATGCAGTACAAGCTAACCAGCCACAGAGTGCCCGTCACTGTCATTGTCTGAAGGTGAAACAGTATTTAACTGGCTACAAATGTTTGGTTTTTGTAGGAATAACCATTGTTTGATTTCATCCATTTTGTTGTACAGATTCCCTATATTAGTATGAATGATATGGTGACATTTACAGTGGCTCATTCTTTGTTATTGAAGGTAATTTTGGGGAGATACCATATAGGAGGGCCAGGATTAGTTTGTTCATAAAACAAGAAAAAAAAAAAAAAAGAAAACATGAAGCATGCCATTAAATATCGTCAGGTTGTGTTTATGGTATCTAAGCAACCTTTCCAAGCTGACTTTTACAAAAACTGCTTAACATGCCAACAGCTTAAAATATATTACAGCAAAATATAGCTTTGTGTAAATGTTAAAACAATTCTGTACATAATCATAGATTAGAATTCTGCATGTCATTAATTATACTATGTGTGTTTCCTTAAAAAATGCCAAAACAGGCTAAAGCTGTGTACTGGTAATGGCTAAAGTTGTGTACTGGTGACACATTGTCCAAGTATCAGAGTTACACCTCCTTTATAGTCAGTGACAGAACTGGGGCATCCAATGTCTAGTCCCTTCAAAAAATTACATGACTTTAAAACACCAAAAATAAAAACATTTCCTGCAATTCAGTCTTCCTGCTAAATTTCATCATGCACCCTGTATGGGCATAGTGCAGATAGTGTGCCAAAATTGTAGAAAATTCCCAGAGATGAATAGGACAGAAGATGTCACATTATATAAAAAGCCAAGGATTGTACTTCAAAAATATTGTGTAAATAAGACATTAAACCAATGTCCCTCTGCTTGAGCTGGTGGAAGCTTAGGTGGGTATAACATATACCATGATACTTATCAAAAAATAGGGGTTCTTTATTAACATTTACATTAATTTTTTTACAATATATATTTAAAACTTTCAATTAATTTACACTCTTACATTTACTTTACATTCATATTTTAGCAACACAAAGGAACTTAACTAAAGAATTCTTTATATCTTGTATATTTACCCTGTATCTCCCCAACCACTTTTCTTCTACAACCATATTCTTACTTCAGCTAATAAATCCTTCTCTTCCTTCTTCTTATTATACAGAAAATTATCATATCTTTTTCCACAGCAATAACAAGGTATTGTTGCAAAGAGTACTTTATCCCATTCATCAGTATCACATTTCTTTACTTTATCACACATCTCATATAATGCCATATTCATTTTCATATTTATAAATTGAAATCCATCCCATCTATATTAATTTTTAAACTTTTCCCAAAATTCTTCATTCTTTTTGTATTCCAAAAACAGTTGTGTTGTCTCTTCTTCACTACAGTTAACCCATTTTCTTTCCTCCATCACCTTATATTTCATACTCTGTTTCACTGCTAAATTGTCTAATAAGATTCTCCGCAAAAATCCTCTACTTCATGAAATTTTTCAAACCTTTTTCTTCTTTTGTATTTCATTATCCTTTTTTTATTGTGTTTTAATTCCTTCCATGTAAAAAGAAAAGGACAAGCCTTTTGTTCAATGTAATCCACTATTGTATTTTGCAGGCAAGCATATCATCATGGTAGAATGTACACGTTCATTCTCATCACCAAGTAATAAAAATATGAAGCAGTCCTTCTTTGACCTTTAAGTTGTCTGGTTTATTCAAAGTGATGTTTGTCCATCACACTTCATCCGATGCAATGTTTCTTCCCCTCAATAAGGGAATCTATTCCACAGTAGGTAGCCTACATTTGTTTATTAATTCATTCTATGGGTACACTGTTTCTTGTTTTTTTTCTAAAATAATATTTTACCATTCTTTTCTTTTCCCATCAACCTCAATTACTTTTAACTTCCATAATTTCATTTTATTCTCACATTGTTTTTTTTTTATCCATCATGTCCTTTTTAATTTTCACTGTTTTTGCTTCCCATACATTTTTTATCTTTTTCAAATAAAATTTTCCTAGCATAACTTGTCTGTCTTTCTTTTACCTTTCTCATTACCCAAAATAAATGCATCGATTCTAAATGCACCACTGGATATTTAAAAGTCAAACCACCTTCTTTTTTATTCTAAATTATTCAACTATCACTGAGTTCAGCCTTCTACCCCAAACAAAGCTAGGAGAATCTGTAATAACTATTTTTCCATTTGAATGGGAAACATATATACTGCACTAAATATGTTATTTTCTTTATACATTTTATTTATTTTATTTTACATTTGTTAATTGGGAAAATCCGACTTGGAACAAAGCAATTTTCAGTGGAGGCCTGGGGAGAAATGCTCCAGATGCATGTCTTTGTAACATGGGAGAAAACCGGAGCACCTGGAGGAAACCCACATGAATGCAGGGTGGACATGCAGACTCCATACAGAAGCCACCCCAGCCAAGAATCGAACCCAAGAACCTCTTGCTGTGAGGCAACAATGCTACTGCTGCACCACTGCGCTGTCCATAAGAATTCAACATATATGTCTTTTTCTGAAATGCTAAATAAAAAGGTTTTCATCAAGCTGACACGTTTTTATTTGTTCCAATATATTTCTCCATTGATTTAATATACTTCCATACTCACCAAATGTCACTCGGAAAAATCTTTATTCCCTTTTTTGTGAAATATATTCCCTTTATTTTTTTATCTCACCAAATCTCTTGCACTTCATTTTGTTTAACTGCAGACCAGCTTTGTAACAGCTTTTCAGTCCTATTTACAGCCTCATCTATCCATCAGTTTTTTGATATGGATAATGTAACATTCCCTTTCATTTCACAAACTGCTTGCCTCATTTCATACATGCATGTCTGTACTATTACATTTATTACTAATACAAATAAGGCATACTCGTTGGGCATCCCCATTTTAGTTTTCTCTCAATGCTTACTTGTTTATCCATCATCCATTTGTTATAACTTGTTCCCACAAATTTTCATAACATTTCTTTATTACATTAATATTTTTTTCCTATTATGCCATATACCTATATCGAAAATCTGCTACATGGCTTCATGTCTCCGTTTACTAAAGGCTTTAGCTATGTCACATGCTATCAGACTTACTTTTTTATTTTCTTTCAGTATCATCTCTACCACTTATTTCACTATAATTAACACTTCCAAAGTAATGTAGAACTACAACACAACAGTCCTGGATGAGGAGCCTCTTCAGAACAAAGTAAGATATATCAAAAAACAGATGAGGCTCGCCACAGCAGAAATATAAAAACACGTTTAATCACTGCAGTGATTAAACGTGTTTTTATATTTCTGCTGTGGCGAGCCTCATCTGTTTTTTGATATAATTAACACTTCTTTCTCCTCTTTTCCTGTTATACGATAAATCCATTCTCATACTACCTCATCCAATACGCTCCATCCTTTTTGTAGTATTTTCATAAATATTTATAGTCAGTATTCCATAGTGTTATAGGCCTCCAATTTTTTACAACTTTTCCTTAATCCTTTTTCCATATAAATTTGAACACTCCACCACATATGTCTTCTTCCATTAGACTTTCCTTCATCCATTCATTTCATGTTTTTTTAACTTCCATTTCGTCTTTACTCATTTACTTATAATACTCATAACTTATATCACCCAAACCTGGCACTGATTCATTCTCACCTTCTTTTATCACCTTCTCTATTTCTTTTATTGTTATATCATTTACTAGAACATTATTTACTTTTTCAGATTTTTTCCACTTTCTATTCTTCTTGCCTATCCATTTTCTGTTTTTCATACATTTTCTACAAAATTCTCTGACACATCCTTAAGATCTTCTTCTTCTTTGTATTTTATGCCTTTTTTGACATCTAAGATAGCATCTTTTTTCTCTCATTATTACTTCTTTTCCTAAATAGGAGGATTCCTTCTCTTTCATATCTTTCAGAAAAAATGTTTATGTAACACCACTTTTACTTCTTCTCAGTTTTTTCGTACATCTGTTTTTCTACTTCCCTTATTTTGTCACTTCCTTCTTGTGTGTCTTTTTCATAATTCCACAAAAAAATTATATTTCATGTTATTTCTTTTTTTATTTTTTTTCAGCTTCTAAATATGTTATTTTATACTTCTGTTTATAATTTACCCACCACTGTGTCCAATTTTATAAAATGGTCTCATTATTATATTATGTTTCTATAATATTTCTTTCTCTCTTATCATTTCTTCCTCGTTTTTAAACTCGGCTGGTAATGTCTTTATTTTTCTTCCTTTATTTCATTGTTTTCCTCTATTCTAGCCCATACCAGGATTTGAAACATTGACATCTGTACTCCTCCTGTTATTTCTTTTCTGTCTTTAGAATAAACTATATAATCAATTTCAATCTTAAAAAACATAATTTTATATCCATTCTCTTTTCTTCCCTACTTCTAAATCACCACATTTTATTAATTCTCTTAACATCTTAATATCCTGTGTTATTTTATTTTCTTTACTCTTCTAAGGTCACAGTTAAAATATCATACTGTCACTACTGACATTGTTACTAGCAGAGATCTTTTAATTTCTTCAAACATCTGTTTTCTCTCTGTCATGTTAATATATGCATATATCTCTAATGATATTATACATTTTTGCTTCAGTCTCATGAACCATATCACTACCCTTCCGGCTGCATCTATTGCTATAAGAATCCTACTCCAGAACATGTCTCATTTACTACCGACCAAACAGTTGCCCCCCCCCCCCCCCCCCACACACACACACATAATGCCTGTATTGTTTTCTTTTTTCTTCTTTGTTACACCTGGTACTTAGCAAGCAAGACATGTCATTGTTTTATGTTTTTATACCATTCTACCACCACCAAATGTCTTATATAGTTTCTAATGCTATTCACATTTAATGCTAAAATGTATATATCACCCTTTTCCTTTTATCTGTGTTTTACTTCCACATCGTATTTTTCTTTACCTCTTCCTAAGACTCCCATCGAGTTTTCACTATATCCTCCTGTGTACATTTCTCTTTTGTCTTCCTCTTCACCTTCTAAAATTCAAAATCTGTACTTCTCCTGCGTATTATTAGTCTTGCTTTCAAATGTTTTTCTTTTGTTTAGACTTTCTTCAGTATCACCTTCTCCATATCACCTTCTCTTTCAACATCTTCTGTAACAATATTTTCTACCGTTTGTCTTTCTTCTGTGGTTCATCTTCATCTACATTTTCCTCTTATAGCACATTTACACCAGATCTGTCCAAATTCTTTAGATTTCCTATAATCAGACTTAGAGTTTTTTGCTGCATGTCCCCTCTCAACATGTTGGACACACTTTCCTTCAAAACTTTATGTAACCATTTCAAAATAGTGAGTATCCTAAGTATTCCAATCCATATGCTCATAGGAGAGTCAGTTCAAGTGCATATAGGGATAAGGATCTGACTACGATCCAGGAGATCTTTGTTTGATTAGTGGATCTAGTTCCTGCTGGAGCTGGAGGAGAGGAAAAATTAGGTATTGTCTGACTGCCTGTATATGTACATGTATGAGTGAGCCATTCTGAGACTATGATGGAGACTAGAGGCTTAGAAGCAATAACAAGATCAAGCTAGTGGGAGGATCAGGAGGCAATCCTATTATAGAGCCTGGGTGGTGCTACTGTCATGCATCATGCTTCATGGAAGGTAAACCTATGTATGTGTGATGTCACCTTATAAGGAATGGGGCCATAACTCTCTAAAGCCATAAACCCTACCTCTATACACATCTGTGGCAGCATCCCAGTGCTAAATCCTCCACAAATCCAAGCAGTTTTATCAGCCTAACTACAGTGTGTTGGCCAGCCTGCATAAAGGATTAACAGATAGAGGAACATGTAGACACTACATAAGATGATGCGAGGATATGGTGTAATGTGGATGTGTGGGGATGCCATACTACAGGACAGAAAGATAGACCCTAACTTCTCCAACTTCTAACTTTTAGAAAAAAAAGAAGAAAAGAAAGAAAAAAACAAGGAGTCAATTAATTACCTGGGACATATAATTATTTTCAGAATCTGCTATCTTTATCAAGAGATTCACTTGAAAAGTCCATGCCTCACTTTTTAAAATGATTGGAGTGTTCTTTGAGAGTGGTAGGCACTGCTCCTGCTAACCATCTAGATGTTCATTGTGACTCTGTCCATTCATTCCTTACTGACCGATAGCCAATTACAGTGCAAGAGTTATCCAGGCAACCATCAGAGAATTTGTTTGTATGCCTTAATTTCCCATGTTGTGTAATGAATAAGTGCTCAGGAGAGTGACAGGTAGTGGGAGCTTTTTGTGGCTGTCACCTACGTTATTTGCCCCTCATGCAGCCCTGGCCTCCTCTTGAAATGGGCAGCTCCCACTAGCTCATCATCTGCCATAAGAGATTCATCAGCAGATATGTCATCAACATACCTGCCATAACCTCCCCCATGGATATAGGGAACATGCACATCTCTTTACTTCTCACCTTCCATGTCTGATTTCTGCTGAACCTGTGCTGCTGCTAAACCATTAGACACCTGACTTTCTTGGTTTTTGATAATGGGTTGCAGAATGTTTGATGACTATCATCAGTAAGATATATCTCATCCTTAATGACAAAATGACTGACACCTACATTCAAATTCCTAAATAAATTCCTGTAACAGGTGGACATACAAGATCTAAGCACATCTTTCTTGCCCTCAACTTCATTATTCAGCCATTTTTCATGCTTTACTGAATCGTAGAAAGATTTTTGTTTCTTCCATTTCCTTGGACTCATTAATTCCTCTCAGCTCTGAGGTATCCTACCTGGATTACTAGTGTAAATACTGACAAAAACGTTGATCAAAAAGACTCCCAAGCTCTAAGCATCTGGACACATTTAACCTTTATTCTGGCCTTCTGACCTTCAAGCCTGGGAAAAAGAACAGATAAAAGGATGTCTTGCAGTTTCACTACATTGACCAAATCTCTATTGACCATCTCCGATTTTTATGCTCAGATTATATTACTGGTCAACTCAGTCGGGAAGGACGAATACGTACACCTTGACCCTTAACTAATCATCCTGACCGAGACAATCCAGACAAAAAGCAGTCCCTAGAAATGTTAGGAACAATACTGAAATGATCCTACTTTATAAAACGATATTCAATATATTCAAATTCATTACAATGGCATGTCCAGTAAGGTTTTTGGTTCTCTTCTGTGAAGACTAAGTACCAGTCAAGAACCAAGGTTGTTAAAATAATTAGATGCCCAATATTTGGTAAAAAATAGATAGGTTCATAGGTGTCGTTCATAGGTGTGTACTAGGCGAATGGCCCTGGAGCCTTTACAAGCCTAGCCCATAGGATTACCCTGGCATCGTGCCACCCAACCTTAGTTTCCAGTGCCTCTGTCGAGTAGAGTCATTAGAGTGATCCCTGGGGGGAATTTTCTATTTCCCATCCACTCATCAAGATTTCTCTTGAAGAGGGCCAGTGAGGTGCTCTGTTGACATGTCTGAGAAGTCTATTCCATAGCATGGGCAGTCTCTGGGTTATGAACCTGTCCCTCCAGCACGTTCTGTTGATTGCGGTAATGAGGTTGAGGTCTCTGGAGTGTGTGGTGCATAGGGATTGGGATTTATTTAGATGTAGCATTTCTAACAGAGCTGGGTCAGACATGGCTTTGTAAGTCAAGAAGAGATCGCCTCTAAGTAGGCGATATGAGACAAAGAATAGTTGGAGTTTTTTTGAGTCTGTCCATATAGGACAAGTGTTTAAGGCCTAGGATCCTCTTTGTGAGGTACTTCTGTAGCCTCTCCAGTTGTTGCAGGTGTCTAGTGAGGTACATGCCAAATGAGGCATTGTACTTGATGATTGGCCTAATGAGGGAAGAGTAGAGGGATACAATGACTTCTTTCTTCCTGGATGCAAAACCCTTAGTAATGAGATGTGCCACATAGAAGGACTTTCTGACCACAGTGGCAGTGTGGTGGTCAAGAGAGGTTGCTATCAACCTGTGTTCCCAGATCTCTTATAACATCTTCTGTGTTCAGTGTACTACCATCGATGTGGTAGTTCATGGGAACTGGGTTTTTCCCAAAGGGGATGATGACACATTTTTTGGCATTGAGAGTACAGTAATATTTCTTTGTGTGCTTCAGCAGGCAATTTGAACCACACTTACATTACTTTAATCTTATGGCAATACCCCAGTTACACCAAATCAGGTAAAAAATAAATAAATAAATAAATAAATGTCATTTCCTACTGCCCAATTTTAACTTCTAAGGTCAAAGATCAAAGTCACCAATGTTTTTGATGTTTATAGTTAATTACTAGACTAATGACTACAGGGAGTTGTTTAAGCCTAGACTTGTTTGTCAAGGTGAGAATCAGACATTATAGCTTGAGTCTGTAAGGTAAATAGTTTAACCATTATCACAATGCACTACCTGCACTGGTTAATAAACTGTAAATGAATATGAAGGAGGCTAGGCTTAAGTTAATAGTCCTACATTCAATACAGCTGGATCGATATGGCATTGCTTCTGATGCTGAGGGACTTTAAGAGGCAATGGGCCTGCAAATGGCCTACTATTGCATTATTAATGAAAACAGTGAAGATGTTCATATGAATAACCCAAGTTTATTTAATTGAATAAATAGCTCCCAAACGCTGAAGGTGGTCTGTCACAAAAACAGTCAATATTAGCAGAAAAAAGACAGAAAATCCACCCAAGGATGGCAAATCAATGAAATCCACAAGTGTTCCAATTAAAATGTAGTCCTTTAATACGAATAAAACTTCGACTTGAAAATAAAATGAAAAATATCGTATACGATCTGAGGAAGACAACAGTCAAAAGTGCTTATCGAATATCTTCAAGGGGCAGTTTTGAGCTTTTTCATTTTTCATTTTATTTTCAAGTCAAAGTTTTATTCGTATTAAAGGACTACATTTTAATTGGAACACTTGTGGATTTCATTGATTGGCCATCCTTGGGTGGAGTTTCTGTCTTTTTTCTGCTAATAAGTTTATTTAATTGACACATGATTATTTGCAGCAGAAACACTGAAAACTGTGGCAGGTCACTAGTCAAAACAGCGACATTACCAAAGCTGAAAAAACATTTTTTTTTCCAAAGAGCAATCCCTTCACATTGTGGCGGCACGCACCCACACCCTTGAGCTGTGTGTGTGTGTGTGTGTGTGTGTGTGTGTGTGTGTGTGTGTGTGTGTGTGTGTGTGTGTGTGTGTGTGTGTATGTGTGTATACGTATGCATGCCTTCCTGTAGTGCACTGAAGCAACTGTACATCTGCACCAACACCAGCTTGGTTGACACCATTTGATCAATGCATACAGATGGTTTGCAGGTGAAACTGACGATTCCCAGGTAGGGAAATTTTCCCTTTTTCCTTCCCTGGGGATTCAGTCTCAGAATTAGTATACATAATTAGTATGGGGTGTGGGGTGGGTGCAGGCGGGCTTGCCCCCTGCAAATACATTTGTACTTAGTTTGCTGTGCTCCAGGCAAATCCCTGGAGCATGGGCAGAATGTGTCAGTATTTATAGTTTTGATCTTTTCACATCTGGATTCCATGTTTTGATGTACATATGCAGTCAGTCCAGTGCCCTACACCCATTAATATACATAGATAGATAAATACATACATAAATACATATATAGCTATCTATATATTGATATAGATACACATATAGATATAATATTACTCTATCTCTGAGATTACATAAACTCAGAGAAGATTAGAAAACACAACACTCATCTTCTTGCCTTCACCATATTTAGCCACAAAGACATGCATGGGTCTCCTCAAATTATCTATGATATTTTTCTAACAATTCTCATTAGGGGTAGTACATAATTATCAACCATGGGAGGGGTGAGGCCAATCTCCAGCCAAATGGGATACGTTAATTTGAGCACAAAAAGGAAAACTGGCTAGGCTTAAAATGGCCAGCAAGGGTAGCTAGCCCAGTACATACCTGTGAACCTATAAGACAATATATCAATGATATTTTAAATCTGATGTTTTGAGCATTGTCATTTGTCCAATGATGAACAGGCTTCCTTCCCAGTTATATATCCTTTCCCTGTTTAATATAAATTCAACTGGTCTGATAGTGGACTACAGTATCTGGGTATTTATCTTATTTCCAAAATGGATGCACTTTAACATGATAAATGCATTGCACCATTCTGATAGTTAACTATAGTATCTCAGTGTTTATTTTACTACTAATATGCATATGAAGTTCAATGCAACTATTCTGCCATAATGCAAATATACCCATTTTATAGTGATCCCTTTGAATACTGCCTTTAAGCAAATACTCTCTGTGCATACTCTCTAAAGTTATTTATTCCAGTTTCATTTTGTGCACAAGTGCTGTCGGAAGAACTATTTTTTTAAGTCAGAAGAAGGATGTGTTTATCAAAAAGCTAGTTGTATTTATACCTGATTTGATTTATGCAGAGTATTTGCTTCTTCTTATTGTTTTTAAGAAGTATATAATCTACCATTGTTAACTTCTTCTGATTCCAGAAGATGTAGTTTGCATTAACTCCTGCCTATGTGGGGTCTTGTAGTGTGTGATCATATTATGTTTGGTGTTCTAGAGTTAGCTGTAAAGAAGTTTAAATCTGTGCCTTAAGGCATTCAAGACCTTTTACCTCAATTATTCACACTAACATGCACATTACATCCCGTAGTACCATTTCTAGATGACTTGACTTTGATGAGATGAGCTAATCAGGGGTTGAGCTATTAGCATTGGTGTAAAGGTGAAAGACAATACAGGTGCTCAGTTTTATGTTCGGAAAAGAGACTTTCTCATATCTACAGGCTGAAATACAACTGTCAGAAATTTATAAAACTATCCTCCTGTTACTTTTTAATGAATAAAAATCATTTTAGCGTATTTAAACTTAAGTAATATCAGATTCACATATTCTCATGTTTTTCCCTTCTTCAAAATTGTTGAAGTGTTATTTGTATTTTGTATTTCACTGATTCTGGTATTCTATTGAAACATAACACGGAGAGGGTTGAATATCTGGGGAAAAATATATTATCAGCCAAGCCAGTTGCTAATACATCATCAGCTTCAAGGCAAAGGGATTTTATGTGGAGAGCATTGCATGTATCCACTCCATGTTCCTGAAAGGATGTTCTCCAGCTGCAGCTGCATGCTCATTTACTTTTGCTCTTTCCCAGGCATATTAGTATTTTGGGAATATACACATTAAGCAGTTCAGATGTTATGTGAGCTACCCTTTAATCATCCATCATATGTAACATTAAACTGAGGTTCAGTCAGGCGGATATAAAAAAGTCCCACAGCACTTGTCAAAAAAGTAGACAAAGTTCCCTGGTGTACTGGTCAAGCTTCCCCTTGTAGTTTAAACACCATCTTGGGCCCCTCTTGAAAAGAAGCATGACCAACAAAGGATAAATAAATAAAATACAATAAAATAAACAAACGTACCTCTCAACCTGGAGACATCAAAAATCTGGACAAAGGCCCATGAAAAGTAAGACAACTGGCCAAAAATCGGGATGCTGATTAACATACATTTGCATATGTAATCATATAACCTCCACCTACTCAAACAGAATTGTGGGATGCCAACATGAACATTGAAGTCACTAAATAATAAAAAATAGCAGACAGACATTTGAATTTCAGACTTCATATCCCTCAGAAAATACATAATGATGCAAAACCTGTTATTCTAGCAACTATCCGAGTTTACAGTATGTATTATTTTTTATGAAATACACAATAACCAGCCACAGACCCAGGATTCACATTAAAAATGGTTAGAATGGAAACATTTCTTTACAGAACTCAAAGGTCAGCTTGAAGTGGAAAACTGTTGAAGTACAGCAGTTACAGCCCCTGACTGAATCCTTCAATTTATGCGTAGAAATTGCTGTCAAAATCATTAAACCAACAGATATTAACCCAGCCTTTCCAACATATCCTGAATTACTTAACAGTTTTTGCACAGATCAAACTTTTCTCCAAGATCCTGCATTTTTTTAAAGGCTATAAAAAAAAAGGAAGAAAGACTGCATTAACAATGGCTTCATCTTTTTAACCACACCACAAACTAGGTAGAATGAAACGCTCCAGTTAATCCATCATCGGACACTTGACAGCCCAAACAAATACATCATCTCCATGCACTGTCATATCCATACTAACATCAGTCCGTCAGTTGAAAAAGTTTTCTTTGAATCATCTCATTATTCTCCAACACCATGTGATTTCCTGGGATGAAAAATGTTACATATAATGCAAGGTCAAGTCATGCAACTAAATAGAGACCGGAAGACTGCCGACTTCTACATACATAAAATCCTTGAAAATTAGAGACAGAATCGACAAAAGGAAACAAATGCCTAATTAACCCAACTCTGCATATCAGTATCATTATAGTTCTGAATCCTCCCATTACAACTAGGTTTGGATACCTCTCACAATGACTATATAGTAACAACTGCAGTGGTACAACACTAAAAGATGCAACATTGGATGGCGCAGTGGTACAGCAGTAGCGTTGTTGCCTCACAGCAAGATGTTCTCTGGTTCAATTCTTGGTTGGAGTGCCTTCTGTGTGGAGTCTGCATGTCCTCCCTGTATTTGTGTGGGTTTCCTCCAGGTGTTCTGGTTTCCTCCCACATTACAAAGACATGCATCTGAAGTGTTTCTCCCTGGGCCTCTGCTGAAAATTGGCTTCATTCCAAGTTTTACTTTCCCACTTAACAAATATTAAATAAATAAAACATTGCACTAATTTGAAAAGCCTTGGCTGACTTTTTTATCTTTAAATACCTCAGCAGTTGCTCAGTCCTTCTCCATAAAGTGATCATGCAGAAGGACAAGATGCTGGTCATGGAGGTAGTCCAGAATGTACCTTGAAGAGGAAGCCATCATGATCAATGAAAAAGCAGCCACAGTTATCTTGGGGCAAGTCCTTGAGGCTATTCCTGGAAAACATGCCGTGAAAAGTGCTGTCCTGTTCAAGTGCATAATTCTCAATGAAAAAAAAATGATGCAAGGCACGCAGCTGAGTCAGAGCCATCGCAGAAAGAAATAGCTAACTACTAGTAGCAACTGCAACATCACATCACCCTTCCACAATGGTTTGAATTTGAAACTCCGGCTCCAGTCACCAAGTCCAACAGGCAGTCTGGCACTGCCTTATGAAGCTGATGTCATCATGCATGCCCTTTGCAGGATACACTGGTGATGCGTGGTGACATCAGCCATAAGTTTAAAGTTGTAAAGAAAAAAATAGAAAAGATTGGGAATTAAAGGGGCCACTCGTGAATTTTTGCCCTCAAAACCGGTAAACACCAAGGAATTCAGTACAGTTGAGAGGTATGCAAATAAATAAACTACATCTAGTCTCTCACATGTTCCAGAAACCCTTAGATATATACTGTGTATATCCCCTAGAGGCTGTTAGAAAATATATTGCTACAGTCTAGCAGTCTTTCACATCAATCATCTACAAACCAGCTGACAAATGTAGACTGGCCACTGTCTTCTGCTTTCTTAAAACACAAAAGACTCCTTGAACTCCCATTTTAATCCTACTATATCAGCTGAGGCTTCAAGAACTGAACATATAGGACTCTTTGTGAAACATTGCCTAAACGTGTTTGTTAAGATGTTTCCTTCCTTTACTATGTAGTTTCATGACTTCATTTGCAAAGGCAGAGGCTAGAATTCATGAAGGTACCAGAATCTATACATCTCCATATACATGCTGTGGTACCTTTTTGTGAGTCAGCAAAAATGAAAAGATGGTGCCGTACTGTGTTCGAGTAAACGGATGTGCAACACTGTGCAGGTTGGCCCACGGCCATGCTGAATGATAATGAGGTATTCCAGGTGAGAGGCAGATGCCAATTAGCCAAGTGCTCTATCCTTGGAACTGCCTCTAGGAAGTCATGTATGTGCTATGTGATTCATGAAATCACTCACATGGGTAAATCAGCATGGCTGCTCCCACCATGTTGCAGTACTGAACATGGCTAAAAGGGTCTGTTCAACTACTTATCATGACTGTGGTATAGGGATGGGGGAAGAGATGTGTGCCACTGGACACCAGGAATACATTCAACCTAAGTGCCTTTATAGCACCAACATTAATACAGGGATCAGGGTGGGGGAGGGGGAAGGTAAACTTTAGACACCAGGGATTACTACTGTAAGTGCCTTAGTGTAACTGACACTAGTATAGGAACTCGGGGTGGACAGAAACACCAGACACCAAGAGTTCCTCTAAATGCAAGTGCCTTAACAGCACTGACAGTAATACAGGGATCGGAGGTGGGGTGGGGAATTCAGTAAATGCCAGAGAATTGCAGTTAAGTGTTGCAACAGCCTCAACAGCAGTACAGGGATATAGGGTGCAGGAAGACATACTAGCCACCAGGGCAATGCCATAATGGCACTTACAGCATTACTGTGATTGTGGGTAGAGGTGAGGGTTGGGATGGGGAGACATTAGCTACCCTGGCATTCTAGAAACATGTTGTAATGCACCTCAACTGTTACAGGGATCTGGGGTTGGGGAAACTAATGGAGGACATATGGGTCAAGGACAAGTATAGGAACTGTGTTGTCTGCACTTGTGTATGTTTGTGTTTTAAGATATACTTGTGTGTGTGGGAGAGTGACTGTGGGGGGACTGCCAATGCCTGCATGATCTGTACATGGTCAAAAGATAAGAAAACCTACTACACAACCAATGAAAAAATGCAGACTAATAATCCAATCAATAAATGGTTAAATCCAGGACAAGCTACTTAGCCAACACCAAACACAGAAACAAAATGATACCATAGCCAACCGATTCAATAGGGTCATAGGATGATACTAGGATATTTGCCTGGATGCAGTTTTAAGCCTAGCCAAGGATTTTTCCCATGTTCCCACAAAGTCAACACCTATTTCGTCTGTCCAGCAGGGATATAGGTGAAATCCCAGGGCTGTATTTTCTGTTCCCATCCAATTGTTCAGTTTCCTCTTAAAGAGGGCTAGTGAGGTACTCTGTTTGACATGGAGAGGGAGTCTATTCCACAGATGGGGGAGTCTTTGGGACACAAATCTATTCTGCCAACAAGTTCTATTAATGTCACAGACCAGGTTGAGGCCATGCATGCTGGTTGCATGAGTGGAGTTTGACTTACGGATATGCAGCAACTCCATCAAGGCTGGGTCTAAGATGGCCTTGTATGCCAGACACAGGTCACCTCTGACCAGTCTATATGAGACTTAGAGGGACAGGGCTTTTAGCCTATCTGTATAGGATCTGTGTTTGAGACCCTGGATTTTCCTGGTCAAGAAACTCTGTGGTCTCTCCAGCTGCTGCATGTACTTGGTAAGGTACATGTGAAAGGGGGCATTGTACTTGAGACTGGGTCTGATAAAGTGGGAGTACAGGGATGCTATGACCGTCTTGTTCCTGGATGAAATACCCTTACTTATGAGGTGGGCCATGTAGAAAGCCTTTTGTACCATGGAGGCAACATTGTGGACAAATGTTAGGTTGCTATCAACCTAGATGCCCAAGTCCCTCATGACTGATTGCATGTTTAGTACATTGTTATAAATGTGATAATTAGTGGGGGCACCATTTTCCCCAAAGGGGATAATGATGCATTCCTTGGCATTCAGTTTGAGGCCATACTTGTGGCACCAGTCATTAGTTTTGGTAAGGCCCTCTTGGAGGATGTTCACATCACTATGGGAATTTAAGACCATGCCCAGTCATTTGCAAACTTGGTCAGCCCCAGACCACTGCTTTAGACTTGCACCTCAGAAAACTATATCCAAAACAGTAGAGGCCCTTAGATCGATCTTTGGGGTACACCACTTGTTACAGGTCTACTACTAGAGGTTGCTTCCCCTATTTTGACTGAGTGGGTTCTATCAGTAAGCCGGTTAGCTACCCATCTGATGACATACAGGTTGATGCCTAGCTGGGGGAGTTTATCTATTATGCCCAAGTGGGGAATAACGTTGAAGTCTTTGGCTAGTTCAAGGTAGGTGGTGTGCAACAGCTTCAGTTTGTCCATGGCTTTGATTACTGTTTCAAAGAAGTTGATCAAGTTTAACAGGCATGATCTCCCTTTGACAAAACCAAACTGTGTGGGGTCAAGCATTTGGAGGTTACCAATGTCCTTGTTTATAAGGTCCATGATGCATTCCATGGCCTTGCAGATCAGGCTAATTAGGTTAATAGGAATGTGATTGCCTGGGTCAGTGGACGCTCCACTTTTATGCAGAGGGATGACAATGGTTGTCCTCCATTTGGCTGGGATGAAGCTGGTGTTCAGGCTTTGGTTGCATAGGGTAATTACTGGAGCTGAGGGCTCATGCCTGAGTTCATGTAGGACACAGCCAGGGATGTTGTCAGATCCCATGGAGACTGTATTTTTTGCCTTTGAGAGGGCATTAAAGACCTACTCCTTGGTGAAGAAGGGAGGAGGCAGGTGCTGGGGATGTCCTGGTTTACTAATGGGGGGACGGGGGGGGGGGAGTTTTCACTGAACCTGTCGGCCTGCAGGTTGGCTATATCTATGCCTTTTGTGTATGTGATGTTTTTGACCAGCAGTTCAGAGCAGCTTTGGGTATTACCTTTGAGATTGAGGATGTATGTGAAGAAGGCCTTGTGATAGTCCTTAGTGGATGTGGCCAATTTGAACTTGAAGTTAGCCTTAGAGGATTTCACGAGTGACCTTATTTGCTTGTTCAGACTAAGGAGAGATTGCTTCTAACTTGGCACTTGCTCCTTCTTGGTACTGGACAGCAATTTTTTCCTTTTATTATATTTGTTTATTGCTGCTGCTGTCCACCAGACAGGTTTACTCTTCCTTGAGGAAGATGATTTGGTTTTGTCAGGTATTGCTGAGTCCATACAGCTATGTAGGTGCTCATATATTCTTTTGGTGTAGGCTTAGACATTAGTGCTAGTTCCAACTGAAGGGACAGTCGCTGTGAACCTGCTTATACCTGCTCTCAGTAGATTGGAATCAGCTTTGGAAACGTTTTTTTGTTTGACCCTGACAAGGGAGGTCAGGGGAGATGGTAACTTAGAAAGTGATCGCTTTATGGTCAGATCTTACCAAGGAGCATGCACTGTAGGGGTGCTACAGTAGCTACTCATATTGGTTAGTACCAGGTCCAGGATATTTTCACCTCTCATGTGGGTGTCAACCAGCTGATTTAATGAATTGGCATTGGCGAGGTTGAGGAATCTCTGGGTGTTCATGTTTGGGCTAGAATAGGTCTTCCACTCTATGGTTGGGTAGTTAAAGTCATCCAGGATCAGAATAGAGGGTTGAATCTTGATGGATTCAAGTAAGTCCAGATAGGTGGAGTGGGCATCCTGAGTCATGGTTGTGGGTCTGTTGCTAGCTATGATTTGAATAGGTGTTTTGTCAACAGTTAATTGCACTTGGAGTGTCTCCTGTGCATCATACTGTTTGACCAGCCTGGAGGTGTGCATGTATTTGATAAATATTGAAACTCCATCTCCTTTGGCTTTGTAGCCCTCCATGTGGGGTCTGAAAGTATGATAGGATGAGTAACCTGGTAAGGTTTGGGAGCTCTCTGCAGCTTTGAACCAGGTTTCAATGACTGCACAAATGTCAGCATCCCCCAGGGTGACAAATGCTTGCAATGAGTGCAGTTTCATGCTTAGACTCATATCATTTAGCAGCATGACCTTTAAATTTCATTTAGAAGACTTTTTCACATTGGTAATCTTGTGCTCATGACTTTCCATATAAAAAAGCCACTATGGGGAGGCAAGAGCCTTTGCCAGAAGCCTGAAGCCCAGGGGAGACAGATGAAGGCCAACTCTGGCAAAGCATTGTGGTCAATCATGTCCTCCCAGGCTGTCAGATGCTGGATCCCCTTGGAGTAACACACAAAAAAATAAGCCAATTGTTAAAATCAATCATTTTCTGTTTGTACTGATCCATCATTCTGGGTAATGGTAGGATGCAGCTTAGGGCTAGGGACATATCTGCTTGGGAAACATATTCAGCGAGTTCAATCATGTCTCTCTTCATATGGTCAAAACTCTCTCTCCATAAGTCCACCCAAGTATTCGGAACACTATGTCTGGACAATTCCCATCAGTTTCTCCTGCTAGCCTGGCATACTGAGACAGTGTAGCAACTGCCTCTTGTTTACTGATGGCCCTTTTCTCCTAGCACATAATTCTTCTAATTGTGAGAAAAGCATGTCCATCAGTAACCTGGAATCTATGCTGTCTTGCACCATAGTCAATACTCCTGACAAAGAGGAGATTGCCAGAACATACACCACACCACTCACATTACATGGCAAAGCACAACACACACATATGTAGAGGTTCTCAATAAAAACTTACCTAAACAGCAGAGACTTCAAAAACACTCACAAACATTCCACACACACAACACCAAACACATCACATATTGCAGACAAAACACAAGTGTCTCACAAACACAGCCCATAAGGCAAAACAATAAACCATCATAGCCCGCAAGGCATAACAATAAACCAAACATATTAGTCATTGGAAACTCAGTTTTGAGAAACACCAATGACCCTCACCAGGTTTGACAAGGAGAAGGTCACAGTCAGTTGTCTGTCTGGTGCCAGAATCTGGCAGAATCACACATGCACTTAAGTTTCTCCACAAGTACAAGTATGTCATTGTCCATGCTGGTGTAAATGACTTGAGATGTACCTCCCTGGATTATATGAAGAGAGACATGATTGAGCTCTCAGAGTAAGTGTCCCAGGCAGGTATAACCCTAGCCCTAAGTAGCATCTTCCCTTCCCCAAGAATGTTACCACAATACTAACAAAAAATCATCAACTTCAACAATTGGCTTAGTTTCTGACATCATTCCAAGGGAATGCAGTATCTGTCTGCCTGGGATGACATAGTTAACAGTCCTCAATGCTTTGCTAGAGATGGCCCCCATCTGTAACCCTAGGATTCTGGATCCTGACCAAGGCTCTTGCCTCCCCCATTGTGCCTTTTTAGGCAATGTCCCAAAGACAAATCTTCCAACATAAAAGAGCTGTCAAAGAAAAGATTGAAGGTCATGCTGCTTAACACTAGCGGCATTACCCTTAACCTGAAAATGCACTCTCTGGAAGCTCTCCCTGCACTAGAAGATGCTAATGTCTGTGCTGTCACAGAAACTTGGCTCAGGGCTGCAGACAGCATCCCTGCCTTACCAGGCAATACCTCATTCCACACATTCTGACCCTCAAATGAAGTTGGGAAGACTAAGGGTGGAGTCTCTATCTTCATTAAGGACATGCACATCTCCAGACTGGTTTGCCAGCATGACATATTGGAACTACTCCAAGTGAACCTGACAGTTGGCAAGACACCCATCCAAGTTATAGCCAGCTATAGACCCCCCTTTATGACTCAGGACACACAATCCTCTTAGCTGGATCTACTTGATTCCATCATGGTACCTCCTAACACCCTGATCCTTGGTGACTTCAACTACCCCACCATAGACTCTGTGAACTATTCCTGCACTAATGCACTCACTCAATGATTCCTTGACTTCATCAGTTCTAATGCACTAGACCAGCTCGTCTCATCCCCCACAAGGGGAGATAATATTCTGGACTTGGTTCCAACCAACATGGGTGACCGATGCACCACTCCCATAGTATGTCCTTCCCCGGTGAGATCAAATCATCGGACTGTCTCCTTCAAAGTTTCTATCCCACCCAACCCCCTCCTCAGCTGTAATCAAGCTAAAAACACTTCTCAAAAGCTGACTACAACCTCCTAAGAGAGGGTAGGGTATCTGTAGCTTCACACCACCACCCCCCTCAGAGGATGCAGACAGCTATGCTGAAGAGTACACCACTGCAGTATACAAGCTCCTGTACAACTGCATATACTCAGCCATACCCAACAGAACTAAAACCTGCTTCTCAAGGAAACACAAACCTGTTTGGTGGACATCCTCTATCAACAGACTTTACCACAAAAGGAAGAAACTGTTTCCAAGGGTAAAAAGGAACAAGTTCCAAATTGAAAAAAAACTCCCTCCTTAGCCTCAACAAGCAAATTAGATCACTAGTGAAAGCCTCCAAAGCTAATTATGAATCAAAACTAGCCTGTGAAATAAAGGGAAACAACATAGCCTTCTTCTGTTATGTCAGGAACCTCCATGGCAAAGCCTGGGTTTTTTCTGAATTAGAACTTAACAGTATCACTTACACTGATCCTGTTGACTTAGCCAATCTGTTAGCAGATAGAGTCAGTGCAAACTTCACCCCTCTGTCCTCCCAAAGGCCTTTTCGACATCCCAGATACTTGTCCCTCTTCTCATATCTCCATAGAGCAAGTGTTAAAGGCCCTATCCAAGGCAAAGACTACAGCTTCCATGAGACCTGATAGTATCCCAGGTTATATTCTGCACCATCTCCAGCAAGAACTGGCTTCACCATTAAGCACCCTATTCAATCACAGCCTAAGTACAGGCTTCATCCCAGCAAAGTGGAGAACTGCCATTGTCATCTCCTTGCACAAAGGTGGTGCCACTACTGACCCTGGAAACTATCACTCCATTAGCTTGAAAAGTCTGATCTGTAAAGCCATGGAGCATATTATCATGGCTCTCATAAACAAAGACAAAGGCAATCTCTAAGAACTTGACCCCACCCAGTTTGGATTTGTTAAAGGCAGATCTTGCCTCTTGAACCTAGTTGACTTCTTTGAGACTGTCACCAAGGCCATGGATGAGGGAAAGTCAGTACATACAGCTTACCTTGATTTGGCTATGGCTTTTGACACAATCCCCCATTAAGGCATCATTGAAAAGCTAACACAACTTGGCATAAATCCCTATCTCATCAGGTGGGTGGCCAACTGGATCACTGACAGGAACCTCAAGGTCAAAGTAGGTGCCTCCACCTACGATAGCAGATGTGTCACTAGTGGAGTTCCACAAGGCTCTGTCCTGGGACCCCTACTGGTTGGCATATACTTCTAAGAGGTCCAGGCAAAGACAAAAGGCCTGTGGCTAACCACGTTTGCGGATGACTGTATGTTGGGTGCTGTCAATGACTCCCCAAATTATGTTAACATACTACAAGAGGGTCTCACAGCAACTAATGACTGGTGCCAAAGTCATGGCCTCAAGCTAAATGCAAAAAAATGTATCATCATACCATTCACTAAAAACATGGCCCCTACTAACTACCACATCAATGGCAACCCCCTAAACACACAATCTGTGGTGAAAGACCTGGGAACTCAGGTTGATAACAATCTCACATTCGACCATCATGGAGTGGCGGTGGCCAAAAAAGCCTTTTACTTGGTTCATCTCATAAGTAAAGGGATTCCATCCAGACAAAATGAGGTTATTACCTTACTATATTCCTCCCTCATTAGACCAATAATTGAGTATAACACCCTGTTTGGTATATACCTCTCCAAACATCTGCACTAACTGGAAAGGCCACAAAAATACCTCACAAAGAGAATTCATGGTCTCCAACACTTGTCCTATGCAGACAGGCTCAAATCACTATTGCTCCACTCCGTATCATACAGGTTGCTGCTCAGATGTGATTTGTGTCTTGCCTACAAGGCAATCTCAGACCCTGCCCTGCTAGAGATGCTCCATATCCGTAAGACTAACTCCTCACACATTACCTGCTCAAAAGGCCTGAATCTAATATGTGACATCAACAGAACCTGCTGGAGAGACAGGCTTGTCTCCCAGAGGCTGCCCCATCTCTGGACTAGATTTCCCATACATGTCAAACAGAATACCTCACTGACCCTCTTCATGAGCAACCTTGATAAGTAGATGGAAAACCACAAATTTGTCCCAGGTGTTCCACCTATATCCCTCATTGACAGGGGTGACAGGTGCTGACTGAGGTTTCTTTTTAGGGATAAACTATTGGCTAAGCTTGTAAGGGCCCCAGGGCCATTAGCCTAGTAACCTCTTATGATCCTATCATCCTATACATCTCAAGTCATTCACACCAACATGGACTGTGACAGAGTCATAACAATATTTGCTGCTAAGAGACTTGAGTGCATACATGATATGGCAGAGTCTAGCAGCTGACAAGCAACTTTGCGTGATGTTCTCCTTATCTAGCCTGGTGAGGGGGCACATCTGTGTGTTTCACAATAGAGTCCATTATGACTAGTATGTTGGGTTTGTAGCTGGGCCATAGAGACTGTGAGACACAGGCTTGTGTACTATGTGTGGTGCTTGGTGCTGTGGGTTGTGATGTGCATGTGTGTTTTTGCTTTGGAGGTCTCTTTTGTTTAGGTATGTTTTTGTTGAGAACCTCTGCGTATGTAGGAGCATGTTGTACAGGTGTGGGTGGTGTTAGAGGTGTGCTGTTTGTAGTGTTTGAGCAGACAACCTTCTCAGTGCCAGATGTACTGGCTTGTGACCGAGACAGTAAGGAGCCTAGGTTCTTAATGTTATTGCATCTCTCACATATTGTGTTCCTAGGTGGTAGTAGTAGAGGGTTATCTGTGTACATTAGGCAATTGCTAGACAGTCCAAGGATGCCAATATCAACCAGACTAGCAGGAGAAAACATAGGAAATTGTCCGTCCATGGTTGTCAGAATCTGTGGAAGAGAGGTCAGGGATAGTAGAGTGGGTACTATCTGAGGATAGTACCTATTGATGTGAGTAGGGCTGGATATTTTATGGGCTAGGCTTGTAAAGGCTTCAGGGTCATTAGCCTAGTATACACATATAAATCTATGACCCTATAAAATCAGTATAGTAACTGCAAGGGAGGACTTCACTTATACAGGAGTGCTGGTAAGGGAAAAATGCCACTGAGATACTTCACAAAGGGTTAAAACAGTGCAACAGTAGTGCTCGACATGCAAACAAACAGAAACCCATTCAAATGCAGGGTTTAAATACCACAAAAATGAAAGTAAAACAGAAACACTGGAACTGACCAATCAACCCTTGTCCTTAAGCTCTTAGCTAAACACCCTATGCCAGACCAGTTCCAACCACCTCACTTACTCCCAGTAAGTGCAGGCAGGCCCCAGATAACACAAGATGTTGTAGCAGGAAACAGAGGAGTCACACAAACAGATCTTGATACAGTAAAGCCTGTAACCAGACCATGGTAAAGATATGTGAACTCTGTTTAGGTCGATTTAACACAGGAGAACAGAGTCACACTTAAATATAACAACTGCAAACAAGAGCAAACTGATTTAAACAAATTAACCAATTAACCAGTAAAAAAGCTGAAAACTAAGCCTTGTTCCAGCAACCTTCAATCAGATGAGTTCTAATTGTACACTCCTGCCACTAGGGTGCAGGGGAACCCTCTCCAACAAAATATGGCCTGGTTTAGTGCTCAAGTTATACAAACAGAGCTAGATTCAGCAGGTCTGAATTGAGTCTATGCTACAGTAAACAACTAGTCTCAGAAAAAAAACAGCTCAAATAAGCAGGGACAATAAGCATTCAACCAGCAATTCCTAGCTCAGAAGGGCATAATCTACCCTCTCTTCTCATAAGAGTGTAGACCACAAATCGTCCTAATTTTAAAATAACTGGCCTTAAGCCCAAGTGTTTAAACCAGAACTAAGACACTTTTAGAATAACAGATACACTAAGCCTTCAACCAGAAATTCCCAACTTAGAAGGATGTAAGCTACCCCTCCTGCCACAAGAGTGTAGACCATAAACCTTCCTAATGTAAAACAACTGGCCTGAAGCCCAAGTACTTAAACCAAAAGGCTTAAAATAACAGTTATGATTTAATCAGGCATTAACAATCATTAGCTCATTACATCTGAGTGACGCCTCCAGATGCATCTGCAGTTAGCTCCTACTGACGCCTCTAGGCGTCAAATATTATTTGTTCATATTTGCATCAAAAATTCCAAAACCATGCTATGTAAGAGTTTTAAAAGTTTTCATCTTAAAGCATACACAATGGTAAACTCAACTGCATTTATATTTAGACCTTTGTCTAAAGTAGGTAAATAGATATTAACTGTTGTTTTTGTTATATTAATTTATATAGACATCATTTTCTCATTTTTCTAAATATCTCAATAACCAAGTAACACATACATAACTCCTTAGCCTCACATGAAAGCACTCAGCTAGATGAATAAAATGCTGCTGACAGAATGTGTATAACTTGAGTGGTTGCTGAGATACTGAAAGGCAAGTGTTTTGGAATATATTGTTACTGTGTTTACTGTGACTTATAAACTTCAGTTTAAAAGCTAGAATCTAAAGAATACTACCACTATAAAAGTAGTTTGCACTGAAGACGTTTGCCATTTACACTTCTGTCATAACCCCTATGGTTCCAGAGATGTGCACATTTGTTTAAAATGCGAGGGCATAATTTAATTCTGTCAAAAGGCTTAGGCTCTGCCCATTGGAAGTTACTGTGCAAACTTCCTGACCTCCATTGGAGTGAATGAGTTAATACATGCAGCAGAATAAATGCAACTGAATACTTTTAAGAAAAAACAGCAAAAGCAAAATAAAGTAATATAGTAGGAAGAAATTCAAATACAGTAAAAACAGATGAAAAAAGTGCATTTTTTAGGTTAGTGCAAAGAGAGGAAACAAGATAATTCAAGGCTGAGAAACTAATCTCTCTCTAGTAGTAGAATGAGCTGATGAGATGGGACTGGGTGGAGTGTCCAAAATAAGATTTATAGTAGAGGTGGGCAACTCAAAAGCCACCAAATTTAAGAACACAACAAGAATGGGGCAGGTGGTAGTGGAATAATGCAGCCAGAGATCAGCAATATTCAGAGCAAGCAGGTCAACAAGCAGGCCAAACAACCACTTCAGCTAAATAGAGATATTTCTAAAAAAAAGAGCAATGCTGTTTCTCAACTCCCCCACTAATTAACTTGTGTTGTTCACAATTTGCAAAATAATTCTGTGGTAAATGATTTTTAACCAACCTTAGCCAAGAACTCTTAAAACTCAAACAGAACAGAAAACTTAAAACAAATGTAATACTAGAATAAGATAAAAAATAGAAGTGATCAAACTTTAAATTAAGAGCTTTAATTCAAAATAAAATGCAGACAGAGATCAGCAATATTCAGAGCACACAGGCCAACAAGCAGGCCAAACAAACACATCAGCTAAATAGAGATATTTCTAAACAAAAGAGCAAAGCTGTTTCTCAGCTCCCCTCATTAATTAACTGGTGTTATTCAGAGTTTGCAAAGGAATTATTTTGTAATTTTTTTAACTGACCCTAGCCAAGAACTCTTTAAACTCCAGCAGAACAGAAAACTTTAAAAAACAAATATAATACTAGAATAAGATACAAAATAGAATTAATTTTATACAGACAGTACAGTCCTTAGCCAACCAGGTAACTGATCAAGCTCATGAGGTTCTTGCTCAATCAAATAACCTTCATCAACATTTCTCCTTCCAACCAGGTCAAATAGATTCCATCAGAAACACCTCAAAGAATTAAAGCCTATTACAATTGCGCCTGACCATCTACCTGGTGAATATCTTAACATAGCAGCTGCAGCTATTGCATATCCAGTTTCACTTCTGATAAATTGATCCATATCTGAAAATACAGTCCCCTTGTTATGGAAAAAATATCCATTTTCCCACTGTACAAGGGTGGACACAATGCCAATGTTACAAACTATTGGCCTATTACCATTTTATCCCTATATCAAAAATATTAGGAAAATGTATTCACAAGCAACTTACCAACTTTCTAACCAGCCTCTGTCTTCAGATAAAATAGAGTTTCTGTCCTTATCACTGCACAACTATTATTTTGTTGAATTTTGTTAATGCTTTCAACACCCACAGAAATGTTGTAAGCCTAGTCTCCACCATCTTCCTTGACTAATCCAAATCTTTAGATATTGTCTTCCACTGGGTCTACTTTACATGGTCGACATTTCATAAAGTCAAAGACCATAAGGCCGAGACCATATGATCAACTGTTGAAATGCTGAGCGTGTAAAAAAAAAACACAACAATCACTTACCTTCACATTGCTAGCAGGGGTACCCACCCCAGGGGCTCTGCCCCTCACACCCCAAGGAACTTAAATATACCAACTCCGAGATCGCACTACATCTAGATCTTTCCATTGCACACTGTATGGAGATGCCCATTCTGCATGGTCAACATTTCAAAAGTCTATCATATGGTCGCGACCATATGGTCTTCGACTTTATGAAATGTCAACCATGTGAAGGGGACCTCTCCCACCACAAACTCCTATAAACTCTCATCCTTAGGGCTTGCCAAATCTTCACTGCAGTGGTTCATACCCACCTCACAAGTAGAACATAAGTAGTAATATATAAAAATTATTTCTCCTCCTCCTTCATGCCAAAACCAATGGGTGCCGTACAAGGATATATATACGGCCCTGTACTTTTCAACATAATCATCCATGACTTTTACACTGCTACATTCTGCCCTAATTAAACACGCTGATGACTTTTATTTATTTATTTATTTATTTATTTATTTATTTATTTGCAGTTTGTTAACTGGAAAAGTCCATTGGGCCAAAACTAGCATGTTTACAATGGCGGCCCAGGGAGAAAAGCTCCATACACAATTATTAAAAAGCTAATATCAGCAATGTTAAGAACATTACAATTTTCAAAACTACTAAAAACACAGTAATATAGAAAACAGAATAATAACATTTGAGCAAGGTGTAACAAAGCATTGAATGAAATTAAAACATAAGTATTTTGGAGTACATAAGTATAATTTGGAGGGCAGGTACTTATGCACTCAAAGCTTCATTAGGTGAGAGTGAGGAAGAATTAGAGGAGGAGAGTAGAACAGTGAAAGGTGAATAGACTGAGTTATGAGAAAGGAAAAAAGGGAGAGGGAGTGGAAATGAAATGAAGGGAGTCACTAGGGTGAGTTATGAGAAAGGAAAAAAGGGAGAGGGAGTGGAAATGAAATGAAGGGAGTCACTAGGGTGAGTTATGAGAAAGGAGGAAAGGGAGAGGGAGTGGAAAGGAAATGAAGGGAGTCACTAGGGTGAGTTTTGAGAAAGGAGGAAAGGGAGAGGGAGTGGAAATGAAATGAAGGGAGTCACTAGGCTGAGTTTTGAGAAAAGAGGAAAGGGAGACGGACTGGAAATGAAATGAAGGGAGTCACTTGGTTGAATTTTGTGAAAGGAGAAAAAAGGATGTGGGAGCAGAAATGATAAAGAGGGAGTCAGGTGGGGTGAGACCATGAGCATTCCCAGTGAGAAGAGAGATGGGAATGGAGCATGTTCTTGAAGGTGGAGTGGTTTTGAATTGAATGTGGGCGAGAAGTGAATTCCATAGGTGATTGAGGGAGAAAGGCAGGAGAAATTGCCCAGGTGAGCATAAGGGTTTGTACACTTCAAGGAGGTTCTGGTTACTGGACCTGAGTAGTCTGTCAGGATGATGTAAGGTGAGTATGGAGGAGAGGGATGGGCACATAGAGGGTTTGAAAATGAGTTTGTGAGCAGTTAACAGCTGAATGTTAGAGAGATAGTGGGGGAGTTCCAGCCAGTTCAAGGAATGGAGCACATCATAGTGGTGAGAGGAGGATTTGGTCCCAGTAACAAAAAGGGAGAGGGAGTGGAAATGAAATGAAGGGAGTCACTAGGGTGAGTTATGAGAAAGGAAAAAAGGGAGAGGGAGTGGAAATTAAATGAAGGGAGTCACTAGGGTGAGTTATGAGAAAGGAAAAAAGGGAGAGGGAGTGGAAATGAAATGAAGGGAGTCACTAGGGTGAGTTATGAGAAAGGAGGAAAGGGAGAGGGAGCGGAAATAAAGTGAAGGGAGTCACTAGGGTGAGTTATGAGAAAGGAAAAAAGGGAGAGGGAGTGGAAATGAAATGAAGGCAGTCACTAGGCTGATTTTTGAGAAAAGAGGAAAGGGAGAGGGACTGGAAATGAAATGAAGGGAGTCAATTGGTTGAATTTTGTGAAAGGAGAAAAAAGGATGTGGGATCAGAAATGATAAAGTGGGAGTCAGGTGGGGTGAGACCATGAGCATTCCCAGTGAGAAGAGAGATGGGAATGGAGCATGTTCTTGAAGGTGGAGTGGTTTTAGGCGAATTGATTGTGGGCGAGAAGTGAATTCCATAGGTGATTGAGGGAGAAAGGCAGGAGAAATTGGGAAAGGG
>NC_056735.1:1622261594-1622294094 GCF_019279795.1 Protopterus annectens | reverse complement strand
GGTGTTAAGTAGATTGCTGCCTATGTGGTAGTTCATGTTTACAGAGTTTTTACTAAAGGGGATGACACTGCACTTTTTGGCATTGAGCTTGAGGCCGTGGTTCTGACACCAGGCATCTGTCTCAGCAAGGCCCTTCTGTAGGATGTCCACATCACTTGGGGACTTGACTATGGCTCCTAGTTTGCAGTCATTTGCGAACTACTTTAGCCAGAGGCCTTCTGTGTTAGCCTGTACTTCAGAGAGGTAGATACCAAACAGGAGGGGTCCCAGGATGGAACGCTGTGGTACTCCACTTGTCACTACTTTGAGGTCAGATTTGGAGTTGGCAACCTATCTTGTGATGTAGGGATTTATACCTAGTTTAATGAGTTTAACTATAATTCCAGAATGGGGGATGGTGTTGAAAGCCTTGGTGAGGTCAAGATAGGCTGTGTGAACCACCTTACCCTCATCCACGGCTTTGGTGACTGCCTCAAAGAAGTCAATCAGATTCAGGAGGCATGATCTGCCTTTCACAAACCCGAACTGGGTGGGATCCAGTTTGGAGGTTACCAATGTCTTTGTTTATGAGCTCCATGATGATACGTTCCATGGCCTTGCAGACCAGGCTCATCAGGCTAATAGTTCGATAGTTCCCGGGATCAGTGGTGGCTCCCCCTTTGTGAAGTGGGATAACTGTTGCTGTGCACCATTCAGTGGGCACAAAGCCTGATGCAAGGCTATTATTGAACATGGTGCTTAGAGCCAGTTCATTCTGAAGTTCATGTAAAACGCTGCCTGGGATGTTGTCCGGTCCCATGGATGCTGTGTTTTTGGCTTTAGAGAGTGCAGCTTTTACCTGTGTAGTTGTGATTACAGGGACTCTGCATTCTTCCTGTATAGATATGGGCCCTGAACCTATCTGCCAGGATGTTGGCAATATCAGTTGGTTCTGTAATTTTCGTCCCTTTGTGCTGTAACTCAGAGCAGATCTGACTGTTGCCATTGAGATTATTGACATAGCTATAGAATGCTTTGTGGTTGTCCTTAAAATTAGTGGGGATTTTGTTTTCATAGCTAGCTTTGGAGAATCTTATAAGGGATCTCAGCTTCTTACTGAGGCTGACCAGGGAGCTCCTCCACTCATGGGATTTTACTCTCTTTTGCAACAGTTTCTTCCTTCTGTTGTATAGTTTGTTTATGGCAGGGGACAACTAGATTGGCTTCCTTTTTTTTGGAGGATAGCATCTTGGTTCTGTTTGGGATAGCACAATCCATGCACTCGTGGAAGTGCTTATAGAGTGCATTTGTGTAGGATTCAGCAGTTGTAACTGTATTGTCCATCTGCATGAGTGTCATGAAGTTCACCACTTCTGTCTTAAGAAGCATGAAGTTGGCTTTGGAGAAATGTTTTACCGTGGTTTCCTTAATGGGGGAAAACCTCAGCAGTAGGGCAGTCAAAGAATTAGAAAGGCTTACTGCTATAGTGAAAATTCCCAAGTTTAGGATCTCATCATCATAAATCTTTCCGAATCTCAGTTATAGTTACGATTGGCTAATACATTATCTTCTTCTTCTTCTTTCGGCTTTTCCCGGTTAGGGATCACCTGTCCGCTCATGATATACTTGTAAAACAGTTCACAGCAAAAGGAAGAACAGTAAGAAAAGTTCAAAATGTACCAGAATGTATAAAACAAAAAGCACTCAATAAACTAAAGACCACTTAAATGCTCATTTATTTCAAAAATGTTTAGTACTTTTATTACTTTTTACATGAGACTTCATCAGAATAAATGCAAACAGTGAGAATTTATTTTCACTGACATTATGAAATTAAATAATTAGCCATTTGTATTGCAGTAAACAGCTAATAAGATGGATATGACAAGTTAAAAACAAATGGATTAAAAATATGTACAATACAAACTGTATCATCTACATTTAAGGGTATGTTTTTGGCTAAAATTGTCATTTAAGCTGGGCAGAGGGTGTTGTCCAGCATTCAGTCTGATTTTTCAGTGCTAGTCTTTCACCACTAAAACTTTATCAGTGTTACCGGGGTTGGCATTCAATTTAACAATGTCACTTATGAAGAACAAAACATTCTTCCATTTGTGACATACATTAGGTGTTTACATGGAGTTGTTTACATTTTCAAATTTAATAGTATGTACGTGTCTGTAGATGTGATATGATATCCATGTAATCATACCCACATAGAAGCTATTGCATGTTGCCACATCTACTACACTTCATATATTTTAGATAAAATGACTCTCATACCATATGTCTAATCTAACCATTTTAAATTTGGGAAGATAGCCATGTCAAAGTATAATGAGACATTATGAGATAGCATATATTATTAGTCATAACAGTGTGAATTGAGAAAATGATATATATGCATATTTTATATATATATATATATATATATATATATATATATATATATATATATATATATATATAGAGAGATAGATAGATATTGACAAATAGATATAGATATAGATATATCGCATGTTCACAGCTAATACTAATTTCATACAGTTATTTGACAACATACATATGGGATCTAATCACACGATATCAGAGGGTAACAACTGAGCACAATCTGCCTTATCACATTAATTATGACCAAAAGCTGAAACAAAATTGTCATTAAATTACATAAAATGTATACCTTACTCCTCCATTTTCCAAAGATCCAATCACTGTCCGCATAAAGTATCAATCTCATAAATATGCTGCAGATATGTACAGAGATCCACAAATAACAAATATAACTGCACATATAGCCATAACTGGTACAACTATTATATAGGTTCATAGGAAGTTACTAAGCTGATTTCCCTAGGGCCTTTACAGGCCTAGCTATGTAATATCTGTGTTCCCTATGTGACTATTGTTAGATGGCTCAAATCTATGATCAGCAATGGCTGCCCCTGTCTATGAGAGACATAGTTGCCATCCCAGGGGTGAATTTGCTGTCTGCTATCCAGCTGTCTAGGTTGTGCTTAAATAGGGTCATTGAGGAGGTCTGCTTAATGTGAATTGGGAGTTTATTCCACAGTAGTGGCAGTCTCCAGGATGTTTTGTTTAAGTTACAGTCTAGGCTGAGATCTCTGGAGCAAGTGACGCTTGTCCCATTTGATTTGCGGATGTGCAGCATTTCCATTAGAGCAGGGTTAGGGACTGCTCTGCAGGCCAGGCTCAGGTTGTATCTCAGCAGCCTGTAGGACACAAAATACAGTAGCAGGGCTTTCAGTCTTTCCATGTAGGTCACATTTTGGGGTCCCTGAATTCTCTTGGCCAGAAATTTCTGTGGTCTCTCCAGCTGCTGCAGGTGTCTGGTGAGGTACATGCAAAAGAAAGCATTGTACTCTATCAGTGGCCTGATGAGGGTGTATTACAGAGGAGTTATAACTTCCTTGGTCTTGGATGTGATGCCTTTACTTATGAGGTGTGCAACATAAAAGGCTTTCCTTACCACTGTGGACAAATGGTGATCGAAGTTTAGACTACTATCAACTTGTGTTCCTGTTATGCACCACTGGGTTTGAGCTTAGGAGGTGATGCCTATATTGTAATTTGCAGTGGCTACCTCTTTGCTAAAGGGGACGACGATGCACTTTTTTCATTTAGTTTTAGACTGTGGCTTTAGCACCAATCATTTGTCTGTGCTAACCCCTCCTGTAATATGCTAATATCTTTAGCAGAGTCAATGATTATTCCTAGTCATCTGCAAACTTGGTAAGTCACAGGCTGTCTACTTTTGCCTGGACTTCTGAGAAATAGATTCCAAACAGTAGAGGGCCAGCACAGAACCTTGTGGTACACCACTGGTAAGTGTTTTACTGCTAGAGGTGGAATCCCCAAATTTGACAGTATGGGCTCTGTTGGTGCCGCAAATCCTGGTATTTTATCTCTGTACATAAGACACTGTAGTCACTGGATGTAACAATTTCAGTGATTGATGCTACTTTTGTCTTCTTTTCATGGACTACTATATCTGTTTTTCTCGCATCTATTTTTGAACTGTTCGTAATGGATGAAACCATGTGATATAAACTTCATCATTTTCTATGATGCTTTGTGGCTCATGTTTCCAGTGTTTTTCAGTTACTTCAGTATTATAATGTTTAAACAATCCCAAATGCAACAGTCTTGCCACATTATTATGCCATTCAGTATACAGTCCTTCTGCTATTAGAATATCACAACCAGAAACAAGATGTATGACTGTTTCCAATTCAGTTTTACAAAACATACATTTGTCTGTTTCTCGTATATATTGTAAATCAACATGTACGTAGTCCACTTTTGGGTCACCAATATTAACCTTCCGTCTTTTGGTTTAAATTTACCTCTCCTTAACCTTTCCTGCATTTGATCCTGATCAACATGAGGTTGTTCCAAGAGTTTTCTGTACTTGCAACTAGATTTATACATTTTCCACATTTCTTGCCTTCTCATCTGATCCTTCATCTTACATTCTTTCTTTTGTTTTTTGACATATTCACTTGCTACCAAATTTTTATCTACTTCTGATTTGATTTCCATTCCCTCTTGATGCTGATATGCTTCTGCTGAACTAAGCAGGGAAGTTATCTTAGACTTATTCTCCTCATGTTTCAAAACTTTCACTATGTTTAGGTCTTGTGAGGTCAGCAGATATGTATGCAATCCCATGATTGCAGATCTGTGCATGTAATCAGTTTTGAGGATGTTCATGCGTCCTTCAGAATGGGGAATATATAATGTTGGTATGCACTGATTTTTATAAATCATTTGATGAGCATAAAACATCCTTCTTTTTTTCCTGTCCAATCTGTCCAACATCTTTTGGGACCAGTCAATTACTCCAAAACTGTAAGTTAAAACAGAAAGAGCAAATTGGTTTATAGTTTGGACTTTGTTCCAAGATGTCAACGCTGTTTTCAGCATTAACTTAAGTCTTGCAAAATATTCCTTACTAAGTTTTATTTGCATTTGTTTATGTCATATTGTCGATCCTTCATCATTTCCCAACTATTTATACACTCCCTCTTGCTCAACTTTCTTTATATCACATTCCTGTCCAAACTGATGTTTTCTTGATGCTGCAGTTTTTCTGCTTTAAATGTTCCTTTTGCACATGACATTCTTATATCATCTGAAAAAGTTTTGACCACTTTCAGTTGTGCTGATGATAAACCTTTACCCTTTGTTGTTTTCTGGGAGGCATACTGTAGCCACAATCTAATCTAAGTAGACAATTTAATGGGTTAAGGGCAAGATGAAATAGCAGCAGTGACAGTGTTACCATGGAATATCCCCCTTTAAATCTTTATCCTTGGAATAATAATTTCTCCTTTATCATGGCTGAACTGCAAAGTGGTTTTCCACTGTTTCATGGTCGCTGTAATGTAATTGATCAGTGTAGGATATATCACATACATTTTTAAGCACACTTTTATCCATGAATATGGGATGCTGCCAAATGCTTTTTTATAGTCTATCCATGTCATACTTAAATTCTTCCCCTTTTGCAGTTCTCCATTATGACTTTATTCAACAACAAATGATCCTTTGTTCCATAGACTTTCGTTTATTACCCTTTTGTTCTATTGCCATGAATGAATTTTCTTCTAAGTGATTATAAACTCTGTCAGCACCAATTCCAATGTATAGTTTACACATTGTCAGAAGGCAAATTATTGGTCTATAGTTTTTAAGATAGCTTGTAGGTTCGCTCTTAAGTAGAAGGTCAAGGTGCACATATAAATAGTTCTTATCCATGGCTAAATCTTCATATAAAGATGTTAATACTTTTAGCCAGACAGTTAGGAGCTTTTCTTAACTTTGTTTCAATCTCTTTGCCTCTTACTACATCTCAATTATATCCTGCACATTTGAACATCTTATTCTTTCTTTTACTCTTCGATCCATTTAGCATCTTTGTTTTGTTCCACAGGATCTTCATAGGTATTTCTCCAAAGTGCATCTATTTCTTCTTTCTTGGTGGTGTTTCAATTCCTTTTGCTTTGTTGCCCAGTTCTCCATAAAACTTTTTGGGCCATCAGTAAATTTCTTATTTTGTACTTTTCCTTTATATTTATGTGCGTATCTTCTAAGTTTTTCTGCCTGCACTGATATTTTTAGTTTATTTGCGATAGTGCATGATAGATCTTGATCTGATCTGATACTGTGCATTGCTTTTATCACGTCTATCTTTCTGAATATTTTTGTTGATCTGTTTTCTTTTCTATACTCTTCTAACAGTGACACTTCTTGTCTTATTTTCTTTAGTTTTCTTTATTTGATACTTATATGAAGACATTTGATTTCTTCCTTTCCTTTCCCTTACTGCCTGTGTTTTTTGTGGTAAGACTTTTATCTGTTATTAATTTAGCTGCACAGTAATATATCCTATTTACTTCTGTTATATCACAATGAATATCTGTGAACAGTCCTAATTACTGTGTTCATTTGTTTTATCAAACTTCTAACTTGGGTTGGATTGACTTTCTATAATCTATATCTTTCATTGATCTTAATATGTCTACCCATTTTTATTAAATCAAGCAACTCTTCCTCTTAGATCATTTTCTTCTAAACTGAGGGCACATTTTTTTGTTGTCTATTTTCTTCAGGCATTCTATAGAAAGTTTCAGAGCATCTTCTTGTGCCACATTCTCTTCAGTTTCACCCTGTGTCATCGGTTGCTCATTCATATGAGAGCTCACCGGCCTGTCACTCCACAGCATTGACTGCATCAGAGTTGCCACAGTTTAATGTTCCTTCTCTTGCTGTACAACTTCAACTGAACATTTGTACTGGATTCCTATGAAAGGCTCCAAAGTATCTTCATATGGCAACTGATCAGATGTTTTCTTCTCCAGTGGTTTCTCCTTAATTTGGGGATCAATTGCTCTATCCTGCTGTGATGTTATCTGAGTTAGATTTCTTACACAAAATCCTTCACTTTGCAGGTAATCCATAACCTCAATTCTATTTCTTTAACTTTTGCATTACTGGCCCTCTTTTTTATGTTTCCTCTTTGTTTTCTTATTTTTTTGAATTGTAAAAGTTTTCATGTCTGAATTCTTTTACCTGTATTTCTCTTCAAATATCATCTGTGCTGCTCTTTTTCTATTGATTAGTTTTGCTTTCTTGTTTGCATAAATATTGCATCATATTAAATCTATTTCCCATGTCTATATTTCTTCTTCAAATTTCTCCTGCTTCTCCTGTTTTTCCTTACTTTGGGTACTCATGGCTTCATCATGCTGTGATGGAACCTCTGTCAGACTTTCTGCAATAAATCCTTCACTTTGCAAGTATTCTATAACTTCACCTTCTTTTTTTTAACTTTTACTTTACTAAACATCTGTTCTATGTTCCCTGTTTGTGATTTTATTTTTTTATTGTGAATTTTTCCATATCTGGATGCATTTGCCTGTATTGCTCTTTGAATATCTTTGGGGCTGCCTTTTTGTGTTGATTAATTTAGCCTTCCCCTTTGCATAAATAATACACCACATCAGTGAACATACCTGCACCTTTGCTACCCAGCTGGGAGAGTTTCTCAATGACAACTGAGTGAGGATTATATCGATAACCTTGGCTAAGTCAAGACAGGTGGTATGTACTGCTTTGCTTTCATCCAGGACTTTGGTGACATTCTTGAAGAAGTCCACTAGATTTAGTAAACATGATCTACCCTTAACAAAGCCAAATTGGTCAAGTCAAAAGTTAGAAGGTTGCCTATGTTCTTGTTGATAAGGTCCATGATGATTCTTTCCATCAACTTGCATTTAAGTCTGGTTAGGCTTATGAATATATAGTTCCCAGGGTTGGTTGATGGACCCCCTTTGTCCAAGGGGATTACTCATCATTCATGGTGGGGGGCCTGTACTTAGCAATGATGTGGTAGGGTGTTTTACCTATAGTTATTTTGACCTAAAGCAGCTCAAGAGAGTCATACTGTTTAACTAGTCTTGAAGTGTATTTTGATTTAATGAAGATGGATACACCTCCACCTTTGGTTCTTTTACACTTGTTTTGAGGTCTGAACATGTAGAAGGCATTTTAGCTTTGCACAATCAAGGTGCTCCCTGTAGCCTTGAACCAAGTCTCAGTGACTGCACAGACATCAGCATCTTCCACAGTGAGGATGTGCAGCTTCCTGTTCAGACTCCTAGCATTAAGCAGCATAACCTTGAATTTGTCTGTAATGCATTTTTTTTTTACTTCAGAAGGTTTGTTATTTTGGTATTGCCTAAAAAAAGCACTATGGAGTAGGCAAGCGCTTTTTTTTCAAAAGCCTAGAGGAGATAGGTAAAGACCACCTCTGGCAAAGCAGTGTGGTCTGGTCTTTTGACCATATCTTCCCAGGCTGACAGATATTGGATCCCCCTGGACTGACACCAGAAGTTAAGTCAAAGTCAATCATTTTTTTGTTTACATGGTAGAATCATCCTGGGTGAAGGTAGAATGCTGCTTAGGGTCAGGAACATATCTGCCTGGGACACATAATTGGAGAGAGTTCAGTCATGTATGTCTTCATATAGTCCAGGAAAGTACGTCTCGAGTCATTCACTCCAACTTGTACTATGACAGAGTCATAATGGCAATTGTTGTTGAGTGACTTGAGTGCGTGCATGATTTGGTGGATCCTGGCATCTGACAGGCAGCTGATAGTGACCTTCTCCTTGCCCAGCTTGGTGAGGGGGACATCTGTGTATCTCACTGTGGAATCTGCTATGACCACGACATTTGGTTTTGACATGTTCTGCCTTAGGGGCTTTTTGTTTGTTGTTATGTGTGGTAGATTTTGGTCATGCTCTAGTATGTGTGACTTGTTTGCACTTGGGAGTTCTCTGGTCATTTGGTAGGCTCTTAGTGAGTACCTCTGCATATGTGGGTTTATGTGTTATGACTTTATCTTGTGTGGGAGGAGAGGAATGTGTGCTGACAACTTGTTTGATGTCTTGTTTATTGTTATGTGAGAGGATAGATTCCAGTTTCATAGTATAGGTACATCTCTCACACACTCTATTTGTTTGCTGTAAGAGCAATGTTTGTCAGTATACATGAGGCAATTACTACATTGCCTCAGGATGCCTATGTCAATCAGGTTGGTTTTAGAAATGTTGGGAAACTGTCTATTGTAGCAGGTTAAACCATGAATACTGTTAGAAGGTGGGCAAGTTAGATCAGCTTTTGCTCTAGGGTTAGCAAGAGGATTTATTCTATTGAGGATTAGAGATTAAAAAGTGTGGCAATGCTGCTCAGTGCTCAGCTGAGTTTCCCGCAGTGCAGCAGGGAAGCCTGAGAAGATTCCACTGACTGTGTTTTATGGAAAAAGTTGTATCTAGGCAATTGTGTCTTTACAGGGCACCAAAACCCCCCATTGCACAGTGCATGGCTACGTGCAAACGTGAGACCTAAATACAAGCAAATTTAAACAGTTTTAACACAAACTACCAATATGAAAGCTTCACACAGAGCCTTATTCCAGCAAACCCCAACTCAGATGGGACATGAGCTACACACATCTGCCACAAGGGTGCAGGGAGGCCATCTTAATGTAAGATGGCTGATTTTAGTGCTGAAGCGATATCAAACAATCTAGATTCAGCAATTCTGAATCTAACCTATGCATTTAATGCAGAAGTAGTAATGATACAAAGTGCAGAATGATGCAGTCATAGCATCAAAAAAAGTACAGATGAAGCAGCAGGTCAATAAAATACAATTCACAAAGTGCAAAACAGGCTTAAATTATACTTATGTTTAGAAGATTTCAGTGGATGCACTCCAGACCTCTGGCTAAAAACTCCAAACTCTAAACAGCTCTGGTAAAACTGTGTAGACCACAAACCTTTCTAATGTAAAATAACTGGTTTGGAGCCCAAGTGCCTAAACTAGAACTTAGACATTTTCAGAATAACAGACACAATAAGCCTTCAACCAGCAATTCCCAGCTCAAAAGGGTGTAGACTAGCCTCTCCTGCCACAAGAGTTTAGACCACAAACCTTTCTAATGTAAAATAACTGGTTTGGAGCCCAAGTGCTTAAATCAGAACAAAGACACTTAGAATAACAGCCACAATAAACCTTTACTAGCAATTCCTAAATCATAAGGCCAGGGGCTACCCTCTCATCCCACAAGAGTGTAGACCACAAACCTTCTTAATGTAAAACAACTGGCCTGAAGCCCAAGCACTTCAACCAGAACTAAGACACTTTTAGAATAACAGGCACAATGAGCCTTCAACCAGCAATTCCCAGTTTAGAAGGATGTAAGCTACCATACCTGCCACAAGAGTGCCGAATACAAGCCTTATTTATGTAAGATAACTAGTTTAAAGCCCAAGTGCTTAAATCAAAACTGAGAGGCTTAGAATAATAGTACCAATGTAAGCAGGCTACTAACAAGCAGTAATAAATGCAGCAGACAAATGCCACTGAACACTTTAAGAACAAACAGAAAAAAGTAAACTAAAGTAATAAAGTAGGTAAGTGGGAAGGGAATTCAAGTTTAAGAGACTAAGGGGTGTGCCTCCCCAACTGAACTCTCCATACTGAGTAGAATAAGTTGAAGAAATGGGACTGGTGGGAGTATCTAAAATCAGACTTATAGCAGGGATGGGCAACTCAAACGCTACCAGGTTTAAAAGTACAACAACAGTTGGGCAGGTGGGTGGGAAAAATCAAATGTAGACAGAGATCAGCAATATTCAGGCAGAGAACAGCAAGCAAGCCAAACAAGCACTCCAGCTAAATAAAGATGCCTCCAAATATTGTTAGTTAAATGAGGAATGCTGTTTCTCAGCTCCTCCCACTAATTAGCTGGATGTTATTCATTGTCTGCAAAGGAATTGTTTTCTACCTTTTCTAACTGAACCTAGCCAAGACCTCTTAAAACTCTATAAGAACAAAAAACTTAAAAAGAAAACAAATGCAATATAAGAAAGAGATAAAAAATAGAAGTAGCCAAACATTAAATGCAAAATGTCAATTCAAACTCAAATGCAGACAGATATCATCAATAGTAAGACAGAGAACAGCAAGCACGCAAAACAAGCACTCCATCAGTGGTCTAAAATAATTGAGTAATATAAAAATTACTTGCACAAAAGCACTATAAATACAATTTATATCACTATAAGATATTACATATAATAAATCAATTGTTACCTAGATGACAAATGTGGCAGAAATACAGATTTCAGCAACAAGTGACAGAGTATTAACACCACATTGACAGTGCCATTGTAACTGTAGACTTTTTATTCCTGTTGAGCACAAAGCAATTTTCAAGGAGGCATCAGAAGGAAAATTCCCATACAAAACAAATAACATAAGAAATAGGCATTAAACATAAAGTGATACATTCATTATGCTTTTTAAATAAATATGTATTGCAATTGTAAAATAAGTGGAGTGAAACATTTGCTTCCATTGCATTTAAGTGTTTTGATTTTTAAGCTGTCCAAATATTTAATTAGTCTGTTTGTATTTTGCAGTGTATAGTGCTGGCTTGTTTGTAAGATGAAAATGCCCTGTATCCATGGGGGGGGGGGGTGGTATTTAGAAGGACATTTACATTGTAGTGATGGGCTAAATTTCACAGAGTTTTAATTCAGTGTGGCCTTATACTATTTAGGTATTTATATTGGGGCAACACTGCATCAGCTTACCATGCAAACTATATGATAGCAGCTACATTAAAGAAAGCCAGTGCACTACACAGTGGGTAATCTCATGGTGTGGTGTCATGCTTGATGCTATGCATGTTCACATATGCAAAAAACAGCTTCATTGCTGCAGCATGAACATGATAAGCAGGCTCCAGAGAGTCAGTACAGCAAAAAGAGAGAATAGACAAAACTGGAATGACAGGAAGCTAAGGAACATGCACAAAGGTAACCTGAATGGAATATGGTGGGTGGAAGAAAGGCATTATTTTTTCTTTGACAAAGGTGTCCAGTTTCCTTTTATTGTGAAGAAGGGTAGAAGGCTATAATAGGAATGAAGATGTATGGGGAAGAAGGAGGTACTAGGAAAGGTAACAGTTGCAGGCACACAAACATAACATGCAGGCAGATGTAGATGAAAAGGGTATGGATGTAATAAAAGGGGAAACCGACAGACAGTCAGTGGGAGGTCAACTGGTGATGGGAAAATTTGGACTGGAAACTGGTTAAAGATATTGACACACAGGGAAGGAAGACACCATGCTGTATGATTCAATGAGGTATGGAGAACCTGGCAGACCAGCCCAGATGAGACTCAACTAACAAGTCAGTCACCTCTGTGGCTGATTTCATGTATAAACCCAAACATTGTTGTCCTGATAACTGAAACCAGTTGGCTATGCAAATCTGTCAAACACACAAGGAGACACTCCAGATCAAAGGTTGGGTGTCTAGCTGTCAGCCAAACTCAGCTGTGACTTGCTGCCATATCTGATGCTGAATGACCCAGGGATGAATGAAGGGGAGCCTCCTTCCAACTCATACGAGATAACCATGTTGGCCACCAGCAAGCCCTACAGCTCACATTCCATGGAAGTCCTTCATCACACTGCAGAGAGGCAGGTGTAATGATCTCTGGTGAAGCAGCATCAAGTAGGTTCTCTGGTGTAGACCCAACTAGTTGCTACTGCCCCATATTCTGCATTAGATCTGATGCTGTAATGAGAGAAATCAAAAACAGACAAAAATTCATCATATTAGTATGTGTGTGAATACTTTATTCTGATTTTACATGACATGTATCCACCTATTGCACTTAACCCACTGCCTGGAGTGGCACTTACTTCTCCTTAGGCAGCTTCCCACATTCATGCAAACTCCTCTGGAGTGATGAAATATAAAGCAGACTGTAATAAATAAAACTTGTCTCAGCCAACAGAAGATAAGGACAGCAAACAACTAAAGTTAGAACATTGAACACCCAAACTGTATACACTGTGCTTTGAAAATAATGCTGGTTTTCTTTTCTTAACTTCTGCCACTCACTGTTAGACCATGTCAGAATGGGACCTCTGTAGATAACTGCACCTATGTTCTGCAGGTCACGCACCTCGTTGGCAAGCTATTGCCAAGCATCAGTACATGGGTCCCTCATATGTCCCCAGCAGGTGCCACCTATAATTAATGTGCTCAAAGAAGAAAAATATCTTGGACTTCCAACCTAGCTGCACATTGAGTAACAGCTTAATTTCAGTTCTCAGAATGTGAAAATATAAACTCAGTAGAGAAACAGACAGTGAACTCATTTTTTGGGTACATTTCAGTAACTGGCTAGTAACCACACTGCCTAGATGCCAGCAAAAAATTCAGAGAGCCTATACAAAATCAAGCACAAAAGGTTAGGAAAACACTGTCTGGAAAGAATTCTGCAGCGCTCAGCAAAAAGCAGTAAATGCTCCAGTGGTGGTGCAAGACATGACTTCCAGTAACCTATAGGAAAAAATAAATCAAATGTACTCAGAGCTGATTAAAATAAAACACTGATGGAGTTTATCAACTCAAATAACAAAAAGCTAGATAAAATGGAAGAAGCTTTAAATGGATATTCAGATGAGTGACAAAACTGAAAAAAATCAGGAGTCGAACTGAATAAAAGGCTGGCTGAATATGAGACTGCTCAAGAAGAGATGTTTCTAAAAATAATAAAATTAGAGGACAGAGAAAACCTGAGATTTTCTGCTGTACCAGAGAAGCTGAAAGGAACAGCCTGTGTTAATTTTATGAAAGCACAAATAAGTATCTGGACTGGTATTCCACAGCAGGAGTTGTTAATTGCAAGGGCACATCATGTGTATGCTCCAAACCTAACCATGAGACCTGTAATAGTAACATTATAATCCTACCAGTTAAAGGAGTTGTATCTGACAAAACAGTGGCAGAAGCACAAAGCACTAAAAGTGGAACACAGCAGAGTGTTTGTGGAAAATGATTACTCACTGTACACTAAGCGGAACAGTAAATTTATTCCACTAATCAGGGAATGTTGAGAAGCAGGCATGAGATTCAAACTGCTGTATCCAGCTATCTTCAGAATATTATTTTCTGGAGGGACAAAATCATTTTCTGATGCAGTACATGCTAAGGAGGAAATACAAATGTATGCCCAACAAAAAGTGAGCTGTGAAACAGAAGGAGATTCTGCTTCTTGTTCTTCTTGTAATAGGTTCATAGGTAGGTACTAGACTATCAGCCCTGGGGCCTATATAAGCCCAGCCAAAAAAGGTTCCCTGGCTTTCGCCACCCAAGAAAATTATTTTCCTGTGTCCCTGCAAGCAGTACTGCAAACGTGATCCCCGGGGTGAATTTTCTATTTCCCATCCAGTCGTCAAGGTTTTTCCTAAAGAGGGCCAATGAGGAGCTTTGCTTGACATGAATGGGTAGTGTGTTCTAGAGTATAGGAAGTCTCTGGGACAGGAATATATACCTCCAGCATGTTTTGTTTATTGTGGTGACAAGGTTTAGGTCCCTGGAGCATGTGATTCAGAGAGATTGGGATTTCTTTAAGTGTACCATGTCCAACAACTCTGGGTTTGACATAGCTTTGTATGTTAGGCAGAGATCACCTCTGAGTAGGTGCTATGCGACAGAGTAGAGCTGGCATTTTTTGAGACGGTCTGCGTATGGTATCTGTTTGAAGCTGGTAATCTTCTTAGAGAGGTATTTCTGTGGCCTTTCCAATTATTGTAGGTGTTTTGTGAGATACATGCCAAATGGGGCATTGCACTCTATAATGGGACTGATGAGGGATGAGAGGAACAATTACCTCCTTTTTTCCAGAGGAGAATACTTTTGTGATGAGGTGTGCCACATAGAAGGATTTCCTGACTACTGTGGCAATGTGGTTATCAAAGGGGAGACTACTGTCCACCTGTGTCCCGAGGTCTCTTATCACACTTTCAGTGTTTAGTGAGCTACTGCTATTTAATAAGGAACACAGAGAGAGTGTGTCAGTGAAACCTTTTCGAGTGTGTCAATGGAAAATGCTTGACAAAGAGAAAAAGCACAAGAGTTGAGAAGAAGAATCAAGAGTACATTAAAAAGGAATCAGAGACTGGATTTGGAAGATGGAGATAAACAGAAATAAAACCATCAACTCAGAAAATGACAAGTAAATGTGGGATTATAAAGCATTTGTTATATTTGTGAAACCTAACAGAACAAGAAAATATGTAAATATTGTACTTTTTTAACTTTGTTAAACTTGTAGGGGACTCTAAAGTATATGCCCTATTTCATGTCATTAATGTTTGGAGGAACACTTAGGAGTGGGGAAGAGGAAGGAAAAAGTTAACTGTAAGTATAACAAATATTTTGTTCTTAACAGTAATATTTGTGTAGTGCATGATATCTGCATAGTACAGAGTAAAATTTTCTCAGTTATTTTCTAGTGTAATAGAGATATTAAAGTAAACAGGTGCCCATATGTTTCCTTCTTTTCTCTTTCTCCTTGTTCAGTTTTAAAAAATGTAGGCAGTGCAATGTAAAAAAAAAGTCTGTTCAAAAGAGTATAAGAAAAATGATGTGCTTTTTCTCATTCTTGCATAGAAGAATAAGTTGATTAAGGCTCTTGGCTTTATCTAGTAACACGTTTTAAGAGAAAACAAATTAATAAAAAAGGACATTGAACATAATAAAGCTCTCCACTAGTGAATAAATAAATACTTGTAGAAGCAAATCTGTACCTGATTCTCATGTCTCCATGGTCACAATTTGATAAAGAGCAATGAAAACAGACTACTCCTTTCTTTTAATGGTTTTCTTTAAATGGCTAGGAGATAATGTTTTCTGAAATCATTTAAGTGGTTTCTCATTCTGGGACAGCAATAAAGACAAGACAAAAACAGCCAGTACTTAGTATAAGCACTGGCTGTACCATGCTTCTTAGCATGGATAATCTTTCTTTTAGGATAACCCAAATCTGAGTGTGGCTGTCAGTTTGGGACTATTGTTCCTATTAGGAAAATAAACCACCAGTATTTGAGAATGTACATTGTTTTTTGTGTTAATATTAAGTTAATAGGTTGTTGGGGTGCATTGGGGGTGTATTTTGTTTTGGTTGAGAGCTTTCAATAAAACAAAAAAGTTTTGTAAGATGTGACATAGGCTCAAATGGATATGGCAAGAAACAAATTTATAAAAGGTCAACCTGCCAGACATTAGTGTGTGCATGTAAAAAGCTGAAACTAGATACTTAACAAAAAAGTGGAAATAGCTTTTCAATACAATGACCCTTTTGATATTGCCTTTAAATGTTAATGGTCTCACAGGTATATGCAAAACAGAAAGAGTAATGAACTACATTTAAAAATGTAGAGTGTGCAAATAGCTGTGTTACAGAAAATACATTTGAAAAGAACTGAGCATGTGAATTTGATAAAGAAAGTTGTACAGGATGGTTATTCAGCAGAATACCTGGTACAAATGAAAAAAGGAGTACTTATATTAATTGCAAGAAGAGCTCTAATCGTGATAGAAGAGGATAAAAAAAGAAATAATGGTAGATATGTAGTTCTAAGGGGTTTATGCCAAGGAAGGAGTATTACATGACGTATTTGTATTCCACCTAAAGCTGTTATAATGAAGCTTAAGAAAATTCTAGGAGAAATAATCAGTTTTCCACAGGAAATATTACTTATAGGTGGGGACTGGAATTTGATTTGCAACAGGGAAGATGTGCCTTGGAGATCCAGAAGGAAAAATATAACAAAGGAGGATAAATCTTTGAAGACATTTATGAAAATATTTGGCATGGAAAATGTGAATTCATAGTAGGAGTGTGGAGCGATTTTACATATTACTATTATTATTCCCCAAGATACAAAAACTGGAATAAGTTAAACAGAACTTACATTTCACAGGAGTATGTGCATTTAACTGAAAGTTTTGACATGCATCCAATAACTATTTTAGATCACACACCAATAATAAGTAAAATAAAAAGGAAGGGTGATAAAAATACACCTATTTGTTGAAAAGAGTGAAAATTAAAGAATGGGAAGTAGAAATTCTAGAAATTATTTGGGCGTTAGAAAAGACAGAAATTTCTTTTCAAAATATAGCTTGGGAGTGGAAGAAAATTAAAGTGGAATTTAAAAATAGAATGGAAATAAAAGAAAGAGAAATATGCTTAAAAAGCAACAACAACTATTTAGAGGGAGTGACAAATGTTAAAGTATTGAAGAATAGGGGGAATGTCACAGAACAAGAAAAGGAGCAATTGCAAAATGCTAGGCAGAAAATACTGGATTACCGCAACAATATGCATGTGTATAAAAACATTGCTATTAAGCAGCTGTTCTTGATATTAATGCCAGAGCACAAAAACTTTTAGTGCAACAACTTGGGTAACAGAAAGTAGAAAGAGTTGTTGCCAAGCTTAGGGAGCATATAACAAGGAAGATAACAAGACATCGTGTAGAGATACTAAAAGTATTTCAGAAATTTTATGAAACTATGTATAAAGCAGAGGAATATGGAGATCAAGAAAAGGTACAAATGTAAATGTTTACGGAAGAATTAAGTATGCTAATATTAGAGGTAGATGAAGCCCAATTACTAATAGTTAGGATAGGAGGAGATGAGATAAAAATGGTGATATATAACTGGTTTATCTTCATAAACTCTAATCACAGTGGTTCGACTGCTCACATGAGCAACTCAAAACCATGAAGGTGAAAATGTAGACAGTCCTTAATGTTCGAAAAACAGCAAATCGAAAAGCAGATTTGCTGTTTTTCAAAGATTAATGTTGAAAAAAAAAGCAAAGTGTAAAGCATTGGAGCAAGCCCCCCTGTGCCCCCCACACCCCCCTACTTTATTATTCTAACTCCGAGATTGTACTACAGTGGGGAAAGGAACCATTTCCCCAATCCCCACTATAGTGCAATCTGCCCCAGAATGTAGAATGTGCAATGAGCAAATCCCACTGTGCATTCGCTCATTGCACATTTGAACCTTTTTCCATTCGGGTTTGCAAACTTTGCAAACTGCCTTTCAGAAAATTTCTGTTCAGCCTTGTGCAATATGCACATGTAAAGGTAAACTGTATAACCAATCAACAGGAAAGTCTACAAGAATAGATGTTATTCCTGTGGAAGCTTGGGAGCTAGGAGGGGAAAACTGATAAAGATCTGGAAGCTTTTGTTTAACAATATTTTAAGATGAGGAGAAGCACCAACATCCTGGAAGAAAGTGGGGGTGGCTGTAATACCCAAAGAGGGTAAAGACCCATCATATCCAGTTTCATACAGGCCCATTTCGATCCTAAACCATGAATATAAAGTGTTTATTTCAATAATAGCTAAAAGAATGGCAAAGGTGATGCCAAAGTTAATAGACATGGATTAATGTGGTTTTGTGGAGGGAAGACAAATGTTTGACAACATTAACAGAACACTGATAATCCAGAGGGAAGCTGAAGGTAAGAAAATACCCCTGTTGTTTGTGGGGTCTTGATGGGGATAAAGCATTTGACAGAGTAAGCTAGAAGTTTATGAGCAGGACAATGGAAGCATTTGCATCCCCTAATAAAATTATAAGGTTGATTAGGAGGCTATATGAGGTGAAAATTAAAGTGTGTGGGTTCATCTCTGATAATTTCTGTTTGTGCAGAGGAACCAGGCAGGAGTGTCCTCTTCCCTCTTTGTTATTTGCACTATATTTAGAAAAATTGGCAAAAAAATAAGGCATTCAGAAATTCAAGGATGCAATTGCTATGGCAGTCATGAAAAGCTGGTTCTATTTATAGATGATATTAGTTTATAACTGATAAAACCAGAAAAGGACATTTCAGTGTTGTGGAACATTTTGAAGCAGTTTCAAATATTTTCAGGATACAAAAAATAATGAAGCTAAAACAAAGGCTATAGCTGTAAATTATGTACCCACAAACAAATTGATTCAGCAATGTCCATATTTATGAGGCATGACAAATTGAAATACTTAGGAGTATGGATTAAAAGGTATTCTAGTGTGGCAGGTAAGGATATATGGGAAGAGACTAAACAAAAGATAATACAAAACTGAGAAATTGGAAGCTTTGTTATATGGGTAGCAAGATACAAGCATTTAAAATATTTTTAGTCACGTTAGTTTTATACACAGCTCAGGTGTATTTTTAGCAACTAGAGGAGAAGTTGAAGTTAGCAATTAATAAAGAGATGAAGGATTTTATCTGTGAGGGGAAGACAGAAAGAGTCAAGTGGGATAAGTAGAGTTTTCTATTTGAACAAGGCGGTTTAGGATTACCTGATTTGAAGGGGTATTTCAGAGCTACACATTTAAGACTCCTACAAATAGCACAAGCAGAAACATATAATTCAAACTGGAAAGGGATGATGATGAAACAGGAGGGAAGCTCAAGAAACAAGGAAAGACTAAGATTTGGGATGCAGATCATTAGGGAAAATAACAGTAACCATGCAAATTATTATATTCATAAACTAGCAGAAAGTATTCTAAAAACTAAGTTAACACAGGAATGGAGAAAGGAGATTCTGCTGATGACTGCAATTAAGGATGCAGACAATAGGCAAGAGGGGGTGGAAATTATTGGAGAAAACTGGTAAAAGAATGAAGGTATTGAGCGAAAATAATTAGAGATGGAAAGGTAATAAAGTGAGAAGAAGCCAAGAATTTATTTTAATTGCAGGCTAGAGATTGCCTTCCCTATCAAGGATTGATATCAGAGTATAGGCAAAGAGAAAAAATAAGGGATCCTAAGCAAAAGACCAGCACCAGGAAAGTTTTTAGTAGACTCTAGAACAGAAGCTGCTGTTAAAAAAGGAATAATTAGTAGAACATACAAAATATTGCATGATAATTATAAGAATCAATCAAAGCAGGTTAGAAAGGATTGGGAAGAGAAATTGGATAAGTAATGTAAAAAGAAACAATGGGGATATATGTCCCACAAATATGCAACAAAGTCTATAAGATTTAGGAACGTTGCTTGGATGTGTTCACATAGATGTCGTTATACCCCAAGTAGATGCCAAATAATTTTTCCTCAGGTAGACAGCAAATATTGGAGGTGTGATGGGAAAGAAATAGGTAAGTGGGAATATATTTTCTGGCAATATAATGAGTTGCCAGACGTTAAAGATTCTCTGTAGACTGCTCTGTCAGAGATACTGGGTGACCAAATTGGTATAACTAAGGACATGATTTTTGAGCTCTGGTACAGAATTGGAATTGCCTAGACATAATAAAACCTTGCTGAGTTTAATTATAGTGACTGCCAAAAAAGCAATTACTAGACAAGAGAAATCAAAGTATAAACCAACTTTACTATATGTACTGAACATAGTAACAGAGATAAATCAACTGGAATTGAGATCTTTAGAAAAGGGTAGGAAAACATTACATAGGAAAAAAATGGGAATTGTGGGAACAATACATACAGAGGAGGAACAAGGTATAAATGAAGCCAGGATTTGAATAAGCTATATAATGTTTGATTGACAATGACTGGCTAGATTATAAGTGATGTATAATGTTTGCAACTACAATTATGTCAATGTGGTTTGTAATGTATAATGTTTGCAACTAAAATTATGTCAATATGGTTTGTTTTCATTTATATAAATGTATGATTGCCTATGTAATATGTGAAAATTTAATAAAGATGTTTCTTGTTAACCAAAAAAAAAAAAAAAAAAAGAAAAAACAAAGAAGAAAAATATCTTAATTGCTTGCTTAGCAGGACCAGGTGGGAAGGCAGCTGAAATCAATGCATGAAGAGACCATGCCTACTCTGCAGGACAGACAGAGGAGGAAATTAGCAATATAAATAAACTTCTATTAAAATTTCTCTGGTTTTGCAATAAAAACAGAATAGCTTATCAACATTATATTAGACCTTGGGACCAATGAGAAATTCATTTTCCTGATATTGACACCTATATTAAAGTCTCAAGCTTTAAATCTCATTTGAATTGGTTTGATACAAATTATACTTACAACTGGAAATGTTTATATTTAGTAATTATACAAAATAATAATCTTCATAAATATTTATTCTTAAATAAACAAAAAATGTTGGTGCTTTATTTGTTACATTACACAATACAGTTCTTAACCTACAGATTCTAGTTTTATAAATTCTATACTCAATAACTTTAAAACATGTATTCTTTCAAAACCCCATACCAAAATGTGGTTTGAAACTGTAATCCCTTTTACTATTACAAAAAATGTCTTTGGTAAACTTCATAGTAACATTGTTACTTCATGGGAATCATTTATTTTTTGGTCACAATGCTTTCAAGAACTCAAAGTCAAAGAAGCATATAAATTTATAGAAGAATTTAATTTAAATGCACATGATTGATTACTGTTACAAAGTACACTATCATATTCTAAAGATCTTTCCATAATTCTCAGCAATTCCTTTTGCAAAGACATCCCCTAATAAGTGTTTTATCTCTATGAAAACATTTACGTAAGTCAAATATTGATAATTTATTTTCAAAACTATATGTAATTTTCATAAGATACAAGGCACAATTGAATGAAAAATATTGGAATCATATCACCTGATATGCAATGTGATGCACTGCACATTATTGGGCAGCAGCAGTGCATAGTACAATAAACCACACTCACAGAAAGGCAGTGCTATGAACTTCACAGTGTCTACCCATGGGCATAATATGCATATGATGTTATAGCTTAGGAACACACATGGACTAGCGTGGTAGCAGTTACTGTGTTTGATATTACAAGATGTTATAGCAGCAGTTCAGAGAGGATCATAATAAAGCACCTCATTAGCACAATCACCATGCTATGGGCTATGTTTCACCATAGTAAAAGTGCATCCAACTTACTACAGGAGACCGCATTATGATGAGCAACTATGAAACTGGAATAGAAAGGATAGCAGTTTTTACTGCTATAAAGGCATACTCACCACAAAAGAAGCAACTGGCAATAAACGTCAGGACTACAGGGTGAAAATAAGGATGCACTGAAGCAACATGAACAGATACAGACCAGTGGACTGTGTGCTTTAACATATCAAAACAGCATAACAGGTTACTATCCTGCTTGGGGGGGGGGGTCACTCTGATAGGTAACAGAGTAGAAGGGCATAACTAGTTATTTCCTGTTGTGTAAGGGCCAACCCTGACAGGAGCTAGAGCATAATTTAATGACAGTTTACACTACTGTGTATGGGTGGAGACAATACTATCCCATGTGAACAAAGACCACAACATATGCTACTGGGAATGTGATGTCTCCTGTAAAGATGACACACCATGTGCTGTCAGCATAGTGCTGCAAGATGGCAGGCAGTGGTGACAGGCTCATTGCTTCTGTAGTCAGTGTAGTGCAGAATGTGAATGGTGACTTCACATTAGCAGTGAGGTTCTAGGCCAAAAATAAGGTCAGGGTGACAGTCCTGAGACACTGGTGTCAGCCAGGGACAATGAATACATTGAGAAATGTTTTTTTGCCTGAAAGCTTTATATAGATTAAATTTATTTTGGTGTTTTGAGAGTCTGTTTTTTTCATTTGCATTTATGCTTGTGCTGCTGGGACTCTATTTACCATGGTGTTGTATGCAATGTTTGCACGCACACACACACATACACACACACACTGATCCACATGCCACATGATTGTCCTTGTCAGACATGGATCAGTGAATGTGTGTGTGTGTGTGTGTGTGTGTGTGTGTGTGTGTGTGTGTGTGTGTGTGTGTGTGTGTGTGTGTGTACTCTTGACTGTCCTTGGTCATGTAAATATAAGCATACTCATGCACACTCTGATCGACATGTGTGCCTCACTGGTTGTGTGTCACGGGACTGAAAGAATGGCAATTGTTAAAAAGTCTACAGCAATGCAGACAATGGTACTAATGCTAACCATACACACAAATGGCATGTGCATCATTGAGAAAGGTAACACAAACAAGGCTTTATGAGAAAAGGTGCAACAAGTAATGGTACAAAGAAATAAATGCTGTGGGTATCTATAATAAGACAGTAGTACCTGTGAATCTCAGGGTCAGTGATATGATACTGCATGTCAAGACCACTGTACAGGATATTGCCAGTGGCAAGTTAAACACACAAGGAGAACCACCGATATAGATGTATCTCACAGTGGTAGAAGAGGTCCTGAAAACTCTTATCTGTTTTAAAGAACTTTAACACCTGGTGGTGGCTTGGCTGTGAGTACAAGTATGGTAATAATTGCCCAAATGTCGGTAGGAAATGCATCAGGTTGGTAATACAATGTTCCATTACTGTTGTGCAGTGCCCCACTAATAGAAATGAGTTATTCAGCAGAATACATATGCATATTTTTCAGCAAGTACATCAGGACTGGGATTATAACAGCCTGCATGGCACGGTACATATGTGACCATAGGCTATGCAGGTAATCATCATATAGCAGTATGTGCGTCATAAACTTTTGGAAGTGGCACATGTTCCAACAATGCTATAGCTATATTATATTTATGCTTTCAGAAGGCCCACTAGTAGTGGGTCAAACACTACAGGTAGGCATATGCTTAATGTCAGTGGTACATCTGTCACTGAAGATGGCAGAATGCACATGGCACAGTTCAATGACAGAGTGACCCTGTCAGCAGTACTAACACTGAAGAGCACATACACATCCCCCATGGTTGACACAATGGTAGAAGAGCAGGATGAACTCAATACCTCCTGTTTTTAACAGTGGCTGACAACTCATGTTAGCCCTAGATAAATACAAGTCACTACTGCAGATGGCATCAGTGTCATCAGTGATATGTACATCTACAATGTGTGTAAACTCACCATAAAGAGAAACATGTTGGTAGTTGTCACTGCTATAGCTCTAAGACATTCCCTGATCTGGGTTTATCAGCTGATGTGCAGGTCTTTGATCTAGACACAGATGCCTTTTACATACTCCACTGTATGTCAAACATGTTCACTTTGTCTTGGGCTTGTATAAGGATATGGAACAACCTCAGGGACTATATGACCTCCTGAAGCAAATGCAGGGTGACACAGTTTATGGGGATCTAGGGCAGACATGCCTCCTGTTGGCAGTGCTGGTCATGTTGACATCCATTGATGCATCTATGAGGATATTGACAAATCCCTACCATAGCCATACAAAGTGCTAGATGTGTAGTACACAGTCACACAAGCCAGGCATATGCAGATAGCACACACTGTTTCAGTGACCACTATCAACTCTGACCATGGCTGTCTACACAACTAAGCAAGGATGCTTCCATGGTTATGGTTAATGTTTCTTTAGGTTCGTCATAGGGACACTCCACCAGGACAGCCATTCTGGATGACGCAGTTCCATCCATACTTATCCCCTGTTGTCCTGCTAAGGTACAATCCCTAACCCAGGCTGTTCTCAGAGGTCATGGATTCTGAGCATTATCTGCCTCCCCCACATATACAGTGGAGTTTATGTGCATGCTCTTGAAAAGATATGGTATCAAACAGCTACAATACTTCCAGCCATCCTATTTTTTTTTCATTTTTTGTTTTATTTTTCATAAATTTATCACAATAATTTAGTACATTTTGGTAATAAATAGATAATATAATGAAATCCTCTAAACAAGAAGATAAACTATGTACACTATTTACAAGTGCCTAAAAAAAAAGAAATAAAATATAACAAATGTGTTTCTAGTGAAAATATGAATAGATAATCCATAAAATTATACAATTCTTAACATTTATTGAAAAGAGTCCGGATTTGTCTGGCAGATATCAATGAGAGAGATCACTTTACTGCAAGCATTATTAGTAAATAATTTAGGTTGAATCCTGTATTTCTTGACTTTTATTTCTTTATAAGCATTTCTCTTTAAGAAGGCTAAGAAGTCTTCAAAGTTAGGTACAGATTTCCATTTCCTGGTGATACTTTTCCTTACAATCTCAAGAATATTCCATAATAAGGAGAGATTAACAATTGTTCAAAATTAAATTATCATTAATATTAAATAAAATTAAGGATTTTGATAATGAAAATGAATCAGTAAACAAAGCTTATCAAAAGTCATTTAGATCACACCAGAATTGCTCTAGTAAAGGACATGAATAAGATATATAAACCCAGTTAGCAATACATTTCTGTAAACATCTCCTGCAAATATTTTTTTTTTCTTACCAAAATTAGCTAACATGTTTAGGGTTAGAAATGCGCTATGTATATATTTCCATATAAATATATGCCAGTATTGTGACCAGGATATGTTTTTAATAGATGATACAATGTGTCCTTTACCTTCTAATGATAAATGAGGGATATGGCCCATGGTGATATGATTCCAATATTTGTCATTCAATTGTGCCTTGTATCTTATGAAAATTATATATAGTTTTGAAAATAAATTATCAAAATTTGACTTACATAAATGTTTTCATAGAGATAAAGCACTTATTAGGGGATGTCTTTGCAAAAGGAATTGCTGAGAATTATGGAAAGATCTTTAGAATATGATAGTGTGCTTTGTAACAATAATCAATCATGTGTATTTAAATTGAATTCTTCTATAAGTTTATATGCTTCTTTGACTCTGAGTTCTTGAAAGCATTGTGACCAAAAATAAATGATTCCCATGAAGTAACAATGTTACTATGAAGTTTACCAAAGAAAGTTTTTGTAATAGTAAAAGGGATTACAGTTTCAAACCAAATTTTGGTATGGGGTTTTGAAAGAATACATGTTTTAAAGTTATTGAGTATAGAATTTATAAAACTAGAATCTGTAGGTTAAGAACTGTATTGTGTAATGTAACAAAGAAAGCACCAAAATGTTTTGTTTATTTAAGAATAAATATTTATGAAGATTATTATTTTGTATAATTACTAAATATAAACATTTCCAATTATAAGTATAATTTGTATCAAACCAATTCAAATGAGATTTAAAGCTTGAGACTTTAATATAGGTGTCAATATCAGGAAAATGAATTCCTCCTTGGTCCCAAGGTCTAATATAATGTTGATAAGCTATTCTGTTTTTATTGCAAAACCAGATACATTTTAATAGACGTTTATTTATATTGCTAATTATATTCTTTTTAGGTAAAGTTTGAACTATAAATAACATTTTTGGAAGAAGGATCATTTTTATTAAATGAAGCCTATCTTCAAAGGAAATGAATAATTTGTTCCATTTATCAGTAAGATTTGAAATTATTTTTAAAATATTATTATAATTGACTGTTATAGTTTGTTTTAAAGAATTATATAGTATAATCCCTAAGTAATCAAGGGATGCGGATAATTTATCAATAATATGTTCTTTATGAATTTGGACTTTCTTTCTTTTGTTTAATATTAAATAGTTAGATTTTAATTGGTTAAAGTGAAGACCAGATAAAATTTGGAATTAATTTATAGCATATTCCAGTTCTGTAAAAGTTGCTCTAGAATTAAGTGAGGTTAGTAAAATATCATCAGCTAATTATATGAATTTAGAAGAATATTGATTATATACATTGATGCCAGCGATATTTGGGTTGTTCTGAATTAGAATAGTGTATACTTCAATTGCAAGAGCAAAAAGTATTGGGAATAGAGGACAGCCTTATTTAGTGCCTCTAGTTAAGGGAATGGATTGTGAGATAAAATGGCCTAATATTAAGCTATATTATTATTATAAATGTTCATTAAGAGAGACATGAAAGAAGAAGAAAAATCAAATAGGTTTAAAACTTTAAATAAATAATTCCAATCTAATGAACTGAATGCTTTTTTAAATATCTAAACGTATTACCAGAGTTTCATTTACTTTATTTAAAAAAAAAATCTATAAGGGATAAGATATATCTTATCTTGAGGGTGTCTTTTATATATAAATCCTGTTTGATCATAGTTGGTTAGGTTAAATAATGATTAATTCTGTCAGTAATAATAGATAAAAACATCTTATAATCATTATTTAGCAGAGAAATAGGTCTAGAGGAGGAATAAAGTAAATGATTTTTATTTTCTTTTAGAATAGGAGTGATTAGTGAATATTTCCATGAAGGATGAATCGTATTTTGGGAATGTATTTCATTTAAAGTTTTGTGTAAAAGAGTAATAGCCAAGAGTGGAAAAAGATTATATATTTCTGCTGTTATAACATCCATACCTGAGGCTTTATTTTTTTTTTAATTTTTAAATTTTATCATTAATTTCTTTAAGAGAAATATTGGATTGTAATTCTTCTGATATTTTAACATTTAGATATTTTAAGTTTAAATTTGAGAGTTTCTTCTTCTAGCTTTTCCCAGTTAGGGGGTTGCCTCAGCAGATCACCTGTCCACTCATGATTGGCAGTAGAGGTTTACAGTGTTGAGTTGCCAGCCCAGTGCCCAACCTTCCACAGAAGGCACACACACAAGCACTCACATCTAGGGCCAACTTAGAGTTTTCAATCTACCTACAGCATGTCTTTGGGAGAAAACCAGACCACCCAGAGGAAGCCCACATGACAACAGGGAGGACATGCAGACTCCACACAGAAGGCACCCCAGCCAAGGATTGAACCAGAGAACCTCTTGCTGTGAGGCGACAATGCTAACCACTGCACCACCATGGCCACCCTTTAAAATTTGAGAGTTTAGTATCTATACTATCTTTCTTATTAAGATGTGAAAAATTATATGTAAATGCATCAAGAATGTCCCCAAAGTCTGAAAGATTTTTTTAGAACCTTCATGTTTTATTTTGACAAAATTATTTGCCTTTCAGTTAATTTTGACCTTTATAGAATGATTATGCATATATTTAGAAGATAAAGAATATGAGTTTATTTTCAGCCTTTTAATTGCTAAATTCATTTTATGGGATAGGATATCAAGATACGTTTTGTTAACTCTTCTATGTCTCTTGTGTTAGCATTATTTTGATTTAGTTATTGATAATTGAGACTGGATGTTATGTAATTGTTCTTCAGCATATCAATGTCATATGCTATTCTCTGCAGAAATGTATCTTCAGCACACTGTATCAGTTGACCTTTTATCTGCTGATAACATTTTGTTTGTAAAAGTTGAGCTTAAGAAGAGTCTTAGTATGGATGTTTGTGGAACTCTTTTGTCAGATCAATACTGACATGAGATTTTATATTTGTGGAACTCTTAAGTCAGATGGGCACTGACATGAAGTTGCAGTTTGCTATGCAACTATTCGTGAAAAGTATTTTTGCATTCAGCACCATGTTTGTTTAATATTTATTTATCTATTTACATTGTTTACTGGAATAGTGCAACAGGGTCAGTAAAATCAAATCCCTTTTCAGAGGAGGCTCAGGGAAAAAAGCTCCATACAGCAGTATGAAAAATACAAAGTGAACAAAACAGAGACTATTTTACAGTTGGGTAATACAGACTACATATGATATATTTTAAAGGTCTATTAAAAGCTTGTGTTCTAATATATTAAAAACCTTAGAAAATCTACAAAGGTGCCTAGTTACTTGTTTATTGATACCTGTATGTATGCCCTGGTCACCAATAAAGCTATGGTAATTATGTGATTGCAAGTTACATTTTTTACAAATATATACTGGGCTGCTGGTGCACCAGTTTTTCTAGACTTTTTTCAAAGGGCTGAGTATACCAACTGGTTTATTGCTTTAAGTTTTTGCTCTTCACCACCATTTGGTTAATGAGATGATTTTGAATTGTTTCCAGAGTTTGGGCATTACATCATTTCATAAATGTCTCTGCATCTATTTTGTAAGCAGTGCAGTAAGGAATGCAGCTTTCTTATATAATAAAGGCTGGAGGAAAGTTGTATATCAGTGATGTTAATGGGTGATGGGTAAAAAAGTTTGTATGCCAGGTTTTGATTATTTGTTTAGTCATGTTAGCAGAATAATCTTTGAATGTGTTTGCTGTCATGATGTGATATTTAAGGCAAATAAGTCATTCTATACAATGATTTGTAAATCCATGATGTTATTCCAGAACTTGGGCTCTACAGATTATTGTTTTAGAGAGTTGTAAAGGCAGGGGTGGCTCGTTGTATCGGACTGCCAGACTACAGCCCTCCTACCTTGAAAAAAAAAAGAAAAATCTGTAAAACTATAAAACAAACAGAAAAAAAAAATCTAGACTGCAGTCCGGATAGAGAAACACAGGTACCCAGCAATCATTGCTGCAAATGCACCCAGGAACCAGTGCGGGGACGACCGCACAGAAGAGGAGCTTCGGCTGCAGGCAGATCCAATCAGGACTAAGAGAGGTGAGCTTCTCTCACGGGACTTTCATTGCACGGGCTCATTCAGGAGGTAGGTGTAGCAGGTTTTGGTCGCTGGCTGGATTGCTCCGTGTCACGGGTGGATTTTGCTGCTTCAGGTTGCTGGATTGCTCGGGTGGTTTTGCTGCTTGGTCAGACATACATCAGGTAAGTGAGTTGCTTCCTAGCTGGAGGTTAGGTCATTTTGCTGGTGTTGCAGGTTAGGTCATTTTGCTGGTGTTGCAGGTTAGGTCGTTTTGCTGGTGTTGCAGGTTAGGTCATTTTGCTGGTGTTGCAGGTTAGGTCGTTTGGCTGGTGTTGCAGGTTAGGTCGTGTGTGTGTGTGTGTGTGTGTGTAAAATGCCCCAGTTACTATATACTGGTGGCTAGAGAGAGCAAATGGTAGTGTACCTTGGATGCAGGTGGCAAGGACCTGAATTCCCTATCCACCACCATTTCTAAAAAAAACTTGCAGATTTTTTGCCTCATATTTGTTCTGTTCCTCATAAAATATGTGGTTTCTGTATCTACATTTTTCCTTGCAAAGTCTGCAGTGTAGTGGTGCACTGGTAGCATTGTTGCCTAACAGCTGCAGGTTCTCAGGTTTGATTCCTGGCTGGGGTGTCTGCATGTTTTCTTTACTTGCAAAGATGTGATTGGAATTTCTCTCTACTCTGCTGAAAATTGTCTTTTGTTCCAACTCAGACTAGTTTCCTGGTTAAAAGTTTAAAAAATAGGCATTTGAATTTCAGACTTCATATTCTTCAGAAAGTACATGGTAACAGAAAATTGTTCTAACAGTTGTCTAAGTTTATAACATGGATATTTGAAATTTGTACCTATTTTTGGAACTGTATTTCCCCATTATTGTCTTTGTCCAGGTATTTGTGCTAAGGTTGAGAGTTATCTATGGTGAGAACTGTATTCATTGAATGTTTGGGGGCTGTATCCCCCCCCCATTACTGGCTTTGTCCACATGTTTTTTGCTAAGAGGTTGAGAGCTATGGTGAGAACTGAATTCACTGAATGTTTGGGGGCTGTATTCCCCCCATTATTGGCTTTGTTCAGGTGTTTTGTGCCAAGAGGTTGACAGCTATGCTGAGAACTGAATTCACTAAATGGCAGCCATTTAAGTTTACCTTCCTCTCTTTCACAAAACAGCTGATTTGGGATAGTGGTATGTTTCTCTGTCTGTTTTGCACAGAGTCCCCTGGGTTTAAGACGTGACAGTGAAATGTACGGTGGTAACACAGCATTTTATTCTAGCAACTTTCAAACATTGTACAAGCAATGTTTAAAATGTGTTCCTGGTTGTCCCCCCCCCCAAATAAATTTTGGCTTTTTCCAGATTTCTTATGCTGCAAGGTTCAAAGATACAACTGCGTGTCGAGTAGATTTTGCAAGGAGCTGAGAGCTGCAGGGGAACAAAACTTTAGTGCTGCTTATTTGGAGTCTGCTTGCATTAATAGCACAACAGGTAGTATACTTGCTTTTGATGCAGAAGGCTGTGGGTTCTACTCCCATAGTAGATAGATGTATTGCCGATACTGTACTGTGTTGTAAAGTGGGTGGATGCTGCAGTCTTTTTGGCAAAGATACCTAGAGTAGTAACTATGAACCTGTTATCTGTTTGCCATACAGTCCCTATTGCAATATTTCTAGCTTATTTTTATTTTTTTTAATGCATGCAACATAGGCAATTTATTCCTCAAGGGCAACAGGCACTTTATTTGTAGATGAATAAACAGTGACATATAAAGTTGTTTGCTAGCAGCAACCTCTTCATTGTTACAGATTTCTTTAATGTGGAATTATTTAGATGACTTTTACTACTTCAGAGATTGTGCATATTTACTGATACTGGTGGACTGTAGAAGGTTGAATAGACTTTCATGATGGAAATGTTCTGAATTGGGTAGTTTTGTCATTGGTGCATGCATTTTGTTTCATTGTTTACTGGAAAAATGTTCAAAACAATAAATTTAAAATGCCGTCTAACAACTGTACTGTATTGTATAAGGAATATAATTTAGTAGAATCAGGAAGGTGTATCAAAGAGCACATGTATGTTTCATGTGCAAGGGGCCTATGATTTGAAAACAGCCCAAAGTTAATATTTATCTGCCACTGGCAAAATGTATTTTCTTTAAATGTGGGTTTCAATGCTGTTTCATTGGATGTGCATTTCAAGGGCAAAGAAGTTTTTAATGCTAAGCCTGTTTTCATTGTGGGACTGCGTTGCTTTGTTTAGCAGATATCTTAGTGTTTGTGCTGTAAAATGCAAAATAAAACTTTCAAATGAAATCCAGATCATCATAGACGTAAAGCAATATGCACATTACTGTTTATGGTAAATGGAGTGATATAGCCAAGTAATGGATCACTGGAATGGCTGCAGGGGGGAGGGCTCCATTCGACCATGATTTTGTGAGGGGGAAGGGCGGCAAACTCAAAGACAGCCCCAGCTGAACTATACCTCCCAAATGTCCAGATTTGCACAGAATGAATAGATTTTTGCTTCTTATTTTTGGTTTGTTCCTCATAATATTTGTGGTTTCCTGGAAAATCATTTAGGAATTAAGTCACTAATGACACTGAGTTTCAGACTTCATAACCTTCGGAAAAATGCATGCTGAAGTAAGACCTGTTCTATCAACTGTCTCAATTTATACAAGAGCAATTTTTAGTACTGTTTATGTTCCCCCAATATATTTGGCCTTGTCCAGATTTATTGCATTAACAGGTTGAGAGGTACATACAAATAAATTGCTTTATAGAATAAGGCATAGCCAAACCTCTCAACTGTCCCCGAATTTGGCTCAAAATGTTGCTCTTCCCCTAATAATCCCTCCACAAAATAGCAGTTTTGGAAGAAAACATGGAGGGTTTACAATTTAGAAATAACTGTAATAATCAGAGTTATAGATTACTTTTATTTCAGAAATGCATGTAGATTCTTTTATTTTGTCAGCTGCTCAAGTTAGAAGTACTATTATTAAAAAATGTCCCTTCTTTGACAGGTTCCCAGCTGTATTGTGTGGCTATTTTATATTTTTGCATCACATTTTTGGTCCATTTTTCATAAAATTTTTTTTGTCAAATTAGTGGTAAATCATTAAAGACTGAAGTTAGAAAATAATGACAGACATTTGAGTTTCAGATTTCATATCCTTCAGAAAATTCATACTAATACAAGATCTACTATTCTATTATCTTTCTAAGTTTATAAGAGCAATATTTAAAAATTGTCCTTATTTTTGGGCCTTTGTCCCACTTCTGTATATGGCTTTGC
>NC_056735.1:1622236594-1622256594 GCF_019279795.1 Protopterus annectens | reverse complement strand
TGGGGCCACAAATGACCCTGGGAACTACCGACCAATAAGCCTGACCAGTCTGATCTGTAAGGCTATGGAGCAAATCATTATGGAACTCATAAATGGAGAGATTGGGAACCTCCATTCGCTGGACCCCACACAGTTTGGCTTCGTCAAGGGCAGATCATGCCTCCTGAACCTGGTGTATTTCTTTGAGACAGTTACTCAGGCTATAGATAAGGGAAAGTAGGTACACACGGCTTACCTTGACCTTGCTAAAGCATTTGACACCATTCCCCATTCGGGTATTATTGATAAGCTCACCAGCCTGGGCATAAACCCTTACGTCACAAGATGGATCACAAACTGCCTCTCAGACAGATCCCATACTAAGAGTAGCGGGATCTATGTCCGAATTTAGACCAGTAACGAGTGATATGCCTCAGGGCTCTGTCCTGGGGCCCCTCCTGTTTGGCATATACTTCTCAGAAGTACAGGCAAGCACGGAAGGGCTGTGGCTGACTAAGTTTGCGGACGACTGCAAACTGGGTACTATAATAGAGTCTCTGGCCGACATGGAGATCCTCCAGAAGGGCCTAAATGAGACTGATGCATGGTGTCAAAGCCATGATCTCAAGCTAAATGCAAAAAAAATGCGTAGTAATCCCCTTTGGAAAAAACAGAGTACCCACAAACTACAACATAGGAGGTAATCCCCTGAAATCTGAAGAAGAAATAAAGGGTCTAGGGACCCAAGTAGATAGCCAGCTTTCCTTTGATAACCATTTGCCAAAGTGGTTAGAAAATCCTTCTATGTGACCCATCTGATCATGAAAGGGTTCGCATCAAGATCTAAGGATGTAATGGTGCCCCTCTACTCTTCCCTCATCAGACCCATTATTGAGTACAATGCACCAATTGGAATATACCTGGCTAGACATCTCCAGCAGCTGGAGAGACCACAGAGGTACCTAACCAAGAGAATTACTGGCCTCAAACAGTTGCCCTATGCAGCACGATTGAAAAACCTAAGACTGTTCTCTGTTGCATACCGCTTTCTCAGAGGCGATCTCTGTCTAACGTACAGAGCCATGTCCAATCCAGAATTGTTGAACATGCTCCATCTTAGCAAAACCAAATCTACTCGAGCTACATGCTCTAGGGATGTAAACCTCAACACAACAATGAATAGATCATGCTGGAGCGATAGATTCCCTTCGCAGAGACTTCCCTTACTATGGAACAGGGTCCCGATCTACATAAGACAGAGCCACTCACTATCACTCTTCAAGAGGAACCTTGATGAGTGGATGGGTAACAGAAAGTTCACACCGGGGATCACACCAACAGCACTACTAGATAGAGGCCAAGGGTACTAGCTGCTAGTACAAGGATCTAGGGAACTACTAAAGGGGCGGTGAATACCGCACAACATGGCTGGGCTAATATATGCCTTCGGGCAGATAGCTCAGTACCAACCTATGAACCTATCTGTAGTGTAAATGGCTTGGCAGTTGATTGATTGGTATATCAGACAAGTATTGGCCTATTAATTTTCTGGTCATTTAGATAGTTTTATGAAGTCAGTGTAAATAGCAATCTTGTTATAACAAGGAAAGCCTGCATTATTTCCAACAATTCCTGGACACTACTGGGAACATGATGTTCTCTTCACTATATGATCACTGTGCTCAGGAACTTGTTCCATACCATGAACCACATGCATGTGTCATATTAAGTCCATTTCCTATTGGCCAGTAGAATGCATTAGTTACAATGTTGCACACAAATGTGCAACCCTTTTCTCTCGCTAGTGGTACCGGCTGCATATTGAAGTTAATGCACTTGTGGCTGTGTGTGAATGATCTTCAGGCTGAGGCTGCCTTAAAAACAAAAAACAAACTTTAGTTCTGGTTCATCATGTCTCTTTATATTACTGCAATGTAATTCTAAAATCATTCAGACTTAAAAGTTTGCAATGATACCACCACCTGTAGACAGGATCTTTATGAGTCTATAAGGTAAAATTGTACTGAGAGGAGATGAAAAAAAACGAAATTAAGAGGAAGAACAGGTGAGTTGAAAACCTTGGTCTGGCATGAAAGTAGTTGCATGAATATTATATGCGCTATAAATTAAGGCAATTATATAAAAGTTATGTGGAGTAATTTCTTCATACCAGTGATTTACTTTAATACTGTTAAAGTATTTCCCCAAAATGAATGAACAGGAAAAGATATGCTGGGACAAGTTGCATTTTACTAATATGATACTTTATTCAGAATTTTCCTTGCATGCACGTGATTTATTAAAGGCAATTCAATGTTTTTTGGCAAAATAAAAGAGATTATTGATTATATGTTCAAAGACATATTCAGATACATGTGGTTATCAAAGGAAGCATACTTCGCACTTGGCATAAAAGGAAACAGCTAATACTAATCATACACAGCAGCAGTTTACTCAGAGTGATGATTTACTTAAAGATGATTCATCTAAACACAGTGGCAGTGATTTTGCATGGTATAAAAGATAATTATTTATTTTATGAAGAATTAGTTAGGAATCCATTTATGTAATATGATTTTTGACAAAAGTAGTGATTCAACATGGCAATTAATTACTTATGTTGATATTGTAAAGAGCAGACAGGGTGGATTTGGGAATGCATATAACTGTGCAGTGTAATTACTGGCATAACAAGATACACATTTAAAAAGTGTCTCTTGGCATAAAACAAGTTCACATTTTCAAAGTGACTTTTGTATACCCCAACATGCAATACAGAGTTTATGCAAATTTCAAAAACTTTTTTATTCATATTTTGATGATTAGGTTATGCTCTGGGCTGAACCATTTTTCTGTTATTTCTCATGAACTCAGAGAAAATACCTGGCTATTGCTAAAAGAGAGAAAAAGGGAAGGGTGAATGGCCAAAGATGTGGTGTACTCTGTATATCATAAAACTGAGTGGAACAGCAACTCAAAACACAAAGAAGGCATTATCTTAAATTGGCCAGTAAGTGCATCATATATTATGTTGGTACATGCTAACAAATGCAGATGAACAGAAAACATGAATATATCATTCTGTTAAATTCAAAGAACATCACAATACATAGTGTAATTGATGTATTACTTGGTTACACTACTCAGACAAACAGGCTTACTTTTCTGATATCTAAGCCACTCAAAACCATGACCGGAGCAAATGAACTACACAGCTACAGCAGTACATAAATGGATCAATGCAGAAGTTACATCAGATCACATTATTTAAAAATTATTTACAGAATCTATTTATTTTGGATAAATTCATCATCTGTTGCTGTAATGCATATATCATCTGTTGCTCAATATAGCAATATTACTTTTTTCAGATGCTGTCGAGCAGAACACAAACAATGATACCAAATATGTTCTTCTAAGAAGGAGATGGGATGATGGGCAGTGGTAAAGACTGAATGGCCTACAGGTTTGCTCAGTCTATTATCACTCTCAACTCATTGTGTTCTTGTTATGTGATAAGAGAAAGAATAGCATTTGAAGGGCAACCGCTGATGCTACTGGAATAAAAATGTCAAATGATTACTAGAGTGAATGGAGAGAGAAATATATAGGAATGCAGACATAGATGGACATGGAGAAAAATGATTATTGTATACTTCTGAAATACCTTATTTCTCTGTACTAGTAGTGTACTGTCCATTGTACTTCTTCTGTTTGTTTTATTCCCAGCACTTGCAGTGTGGTATATATTTAATGATTTCTTCAAAACAGTTAAAATGGAAAGATAAATCTCTGTATTCCTCTGTACAGTAAAGTGCATTGGGAAGACCATTGTAATAAAAGGTGTGACACAGTATGTTGACACATATATATGTATATGCAATAATACAAATAGATATATAAAGAGATAGGTAAGACAGATAAATAGATGGTAGATAGATATTCATAAATATAGCATGCACAAGAGTTTTCCATGTTCTATGGTGAGTATGCCAGAATTCAGTGCAGTGGTTTACAGACAGGGATCATGGGGGTCCTGAACAGTGGTGAGTGCATAGTGACATGATCATCATGCAGTAAGTGGTGTTTCCCAACACACTTCATGGTGGTCCTGAACAGTGGTGAGTGCATAGTGACATGATCACCCTGCAGTAAGTGATGTTTCCCAACATGCTTCATGGTGGTCCTGAACAGTGGTGAGTGCATAGTGACATGATCACCCTGCAGTAAGTGATGTTTTCCAACACACTTCATGGTGGTCCTGAACAGTGGTGAGTGCATAGTGACATGATCACCCTGCAGTAAGTGATGTTTCCCAACAAGCTTCATGGTGGTCCTGAACAGTGGTTTGTGTATAGTGACATGATCACCCTGCAGTAAGTGATGTTTCCCAATGCGCTTCATGGTGGTCCTGAACAGTGGTGAGTGCATAGTGACATGATCACCCTGCAGTAAGTGATGTTTCCCAACACACTTTCTTTTTTATCTCTCCTAAACATTGTGAACCTCTAATACTTTTGTACATCCTGGTAGCACATCTGAAACACTGTGCTATATGCCTTCAATATTCTGTAAATTACATAGTTTTCCATTTTTTATTTTGAGGATGCTTGCCTCATTATCCAGACTAAGTCCTCCAGTTCTTGTACACCAGGTTTTCTGAAATCTGCTGCAGTTACCAAGTTGCAATTAAGTACAACAAGCACATAGTTAAGAAGCTATGTAATAAGATAGATGTTGTATGATGTAGATTTTCCTAGCTGTACTCTCTGTATTTTGCTGTTATACCTCACTATGATTGATAAAGGTTATGCACTCATTAGGCATGGCAGAAGAGATAGGGTCATTACCATGCAATGATCATGTAATGATCTGGTCCTGAGCTCAGTCCCACTGGTGGGAGTTAAGCAGCATCACTATGTGAGGGTAGTGTAAGTATGCTTCTGGTAGCAGACTGCCTGCACCACAGGGACTCCGTTGCCAGGAAGGTTTCCTCTACCATGCAATGGAGATTTTTTTCTAACAGCTTAATATCTTGTTCACCTCCGTTTGTTGTACAGTACATTAGCAGGAAACAGGGATCACTGAACTGCACTGCCAAATGCAACACTATTAGACTGTATGTGCTGGATTGCCTTAGGATTTACCTTTGGAACCAGCTGTAAAACCAGTGGGGGTGTGGTTTTGAATTACATATAATGGTGGAGGGTGGTCATTTGCATTTGTACTCTATATGTCAAGCACTATGTCTTCAGAATGCAGTAAGACTGGGAACAATGTCTTACTCTATTGCATACATTTTATGACCCGGCTCTATGATGCACACATTTTGTGAATAGTGCTCAAACATTTTCACTCAGAACTGGGTCAGACTTTGATAGATCAAACAAAGTAAGCTCCAAGTATCTTATAAGAAGCAGAGTATATAGACAGTTATTGAAGTCTTTGAAAAATACTTCAGTTTTCCAACACTATAATTTATTTTTTAGTAAGGTAACTTACATTTTCAGATTGTTTCAAATGGCATTTGTGAACATTATAAAACATGATACTGTACTCAATAATAGATTAGTTCACTGAGGTAAAATGGTACCATGATCTCAATGGACTGACCAGATAAACTGTTTAGAATTACAAACTATGTTTTTTTTTTACTTTAGTAAGATACTTTCAGGTCAGAGTTTAAATTTGTGTTTAACATTGTCCTTATGTCTTTAATGATGATGGCATATTTTTATGATATGGCTATTTACTTTGTAATCACAATTTATGTCTTTTATGCCAGGGTTTGTGAAGCCACATAATACAATATTTATTGGAATTAAATATTGGGCCATCCCTTCTGAGAAAGGTATGCATGCATGTTTTCTAGATAATCTTGAAGAACTTTGGCATCTTTTAATGATGCAATTATGCTACCCCAATTTTCATTAACCAGATCCTATTCTCCACTTGTATATTTTAGAATAGTCAAAAGAGGATTGCACAGCTGTGTGCAACACTGTAGCTAGTACAGTCTGTTGGCTAATAGGAGATGTTTGACAGAAGCATGGGATTCATGACATTGTGTATCCTGCTGTTTAACCAATGAATTTTATAAATCTATGGATGGATTAATACTTAATGCATTTAATTTGTCAGCTATTCCCTTATTTACATCGGGGTAAGGCATGCATTCCTAATCCTTCATCAAGTGCTGTTACTTCATGAAAGCATTACTGTGATATTTCAAAGGGATGATGTTCCACAGCTAAAATAACATGGACTTCTCTCTCCCCTGTGCCATTGTGAGTAAGTTTAATTATGGAACTTCCCATGACCAAATAAAAAAATACAAGTCAAGTTGATGCATTTCAATTGTTTGCGCATGATGTACCTTTTCACCTTGCCATTCAAGGTGAAGGGGCCTCAGAGGTAATTTATATACATAAAGGAATATAAGGTATGCAGGGAGTTTGAAGCATCTTATGGAAACAATTTTAAAATATTACAGTCATTTTCATTATTCAGTATTGTGTTGAACAGCCTTAGTTTTATGATTGCACTTATTTTCTGCCAGTCACAACAGAATCACAATTCTACCATGGAATCAGTTCAGTTGCTGATACATGCACCTCAGTGTAAATGTACATGCACATTTCAGGCTGAGTATCCATTTTTGTTTAGTTGCATTACCAAATAATGCATTATCCTCTTGTTCTGGTTCCTCATAGTACTCAGTATTAGTGTACACCTGTCATGCTTGCAGATAGCAGCATCCTGCTGCATCATCAGACCTTGAATATCTGACATATATGTGTTAGGGAATCTCTGCTGTCTCTGTACTGATCAACTATTACATTGTCAGGTTCTTCTAGGACATTCTTGGCCTAGTATGGACTACACAGACTGTTTCAAATGTGTTATAGGGCATCATTCATGGATACCTCTTGCTCGCCAGTGCCAGTGACTGATAAAGAAAATGGGTCTGATTTTCTATTTATTCTTCTTGGTACTCTGAGATTTCTTGACATGGTCCACAGATTCATTCTCCACCTCATGATAATGTCTATCTACTTAATTTTATTTTTTGAATTAACTGCAGATAACAAGTCATTATGTTTATTATTATACCACTGTGTTTGCTCAACATATGCTTAGTTTTCAACTCTGTTTCTAAGTGTCACATGCCTTCCAGAACTGGAAAATAGGGAAATAGTTGTGCAGGTATATATTGAGTGCAAGGGCCAACCATTTAATGTAATTGCATGTGCATCCTATTTCACATCTTATAAACAGTGTGCAATAATTAGAAGTTGCAAATAGTCAAGACATCAGATTGAAGTTATTATTAGACACAGCTAATAGATTATGAAATGTTGAAGATTCCAAACCCATGAGATGAACTCATTTCAGAGTGGTTATACATGAACAGGTCTCCCTAATCCCTGCTGATAATTATGCAGGCCATATGCAGAATTATGCAGTCAGCAGTGACTGAGAATATTGTAGCATTAGAAGACCTGGATGGGGTTGAATCATCAGTGTGTGTGTGTGTGTGTGTGTGTGTGTGTGTGTGTGTGTGTGTGTGTGTGTGTGTGTGTGTGTGTGTGTGTGTGTGTGTGTGTGTGTGTGTCTCTTTTTCAGATGTGTTGATTGTTGCTCTGTCTGAGTGTATACTTAGTTCTGCTGTGTTTAACTTCCCTTGCTTTTCCTATATCTCTACAAAGTTAACTGGTTCTTTTAAGTGGTCCATCTATGCCTGAAGTATCCTTTATTTTATCAATGGGCATGGCCAGCCTTAGGCATAGGCCAACTAGGCGGCCGCCTAGGGTGCCGGTCTAGCAGGGGCACTTTTCCAGTATTTATTTGGTGTAGGTAGACCAGGGTGGGGCACCAGGTGATGAGTTGGGGAGCACCGTGGAGCCCTTTTGCCTAGGGCACCAGTTAACCTAGGGCCGCTCCTGTCAATGGGCTGGCAACTTGACACTGTTAAACTCCACTACCAATCATGAGCAGACAAGGTGATCTGCTGTGGTGTCCTCTAACTGGGAAAAGCCAAAAGAAGAAGTAGAACCAAACAAAGAAGCAAATAAATACATATCCATTTAGTAGTATATGATTTTGTAGTATCAGGTTTCTTTGCCACCATTAATACTTGCTGCTTGACCTCAGAAAATAGGCACCTAAAAGGTATTAAAACTCTGTCATTCGTGCAGTTAGTTGAAGTTGTTTCAAGCTGGTTTATGTCAAGTTCTGCTTTGTGTGAGTAGGTCCAGTCTGTGAAAAAGATGTGGTAATTGCCACTGCCTATTTCCAAAAGAAGGAAGAATCACTATTGCTTAGGTCAGGAGGGGGTAACTCTAATAACCTTTGGAGAGTCCTTTTGAATAATCAGAATGACCCCAGATATCACTTGAAAAGGTGGAAAAACAGCTAGAAACATTTCTGTTCCAGGAAATGAAAATGCATTCTTTCCAGGCCTGCTTTCAAGGAGCCTTGGAGCAGAACTTTGTTAGTAATATGTTCTGAATTGAGGCAGCTAGATCTGTCTGAGGGGTTCCCCACAGCTAATTCACTTCCTGGAAGATCATCAATTCAATTTCCATTCACAAGGGCCTGCTCAGGTCCTGCTCAGCTTGTCTGCCATAAATGTTTGCTCTGAAAGGATATAAGATGACTGTAGAGTGAGATTATGCTGAATTGCTATATCTATATATTAGCTACCATGGCTATTCTGCATGGAGGGTAAGATCAGGTTCCCCAATTTGTTTATCACTGTGGTGTTATCTGCAATCACTTGTAATGGTCCAATGGACCATAAATAATAAAGAGAGTTGAGGGCATTTATTACTGCCATCCATTTTAAGTTGATGTGTCTTGGTCTGTCCTTTTTTTAACCAAACACCCTACATGTCTACTCCCACCGTTCTCCAAGCAAAGTCTAAGGTATCTTCATTTACACACTGTGCTGAAGCTGGAAGGTAAAATAGATGACCAGGATTCACAGAAAAATGGTGTTTCCACCATAGCAGTTCCTTTTATACACATTCCAAAACAAGAAATATGGAATGTCGGGGGAGGCTGGTGCTGGGACCCTACAGATTTTCGGTACCACTGAAACTTTCTCACATGTGCCTGGCTAGAGGAATCATGTGACTCATGGGTGACAAAAATCAAAGTATCATAATAAATTCCCTTGCTGAAGTTTTGGACTGTGTAGAAAAACTCCTGAATAGATCTAGATATAGATCTGCTTTTCCCTGTGGAAGAAAAGCACTTTTAACTGCGGAATCTAGGAGATACCCCAGGAAAATAATCCTGTGCAAAGGAACTAAAACTACAATCCAGACACAGAAAACCTTAAGAAACTTTTGAAATATGAGGCTATTGAAATGTGATGGTAAGCATCCATTACATCTAGAGTTACTAAGAAACTTAAAAAGGGAATTGGAGGTAATGGATCATTAAAGGATAGAATTAAACTTAGAGACTTTTATAAACTGGTTTAGAAATGAAAGAGTGAAGACTGATCTCAAGGACACATCTTTCTTTGGAACCAGAAATATTCTTGAATAAAAACTCTTCCCCATTAGAGAAAGAAGAACATATTTCATTACCCTTTCCCCCAAGTTAATAGATGCTGAAATTTGATCTGGTGGAAAAGGAGGAATCCCATGAAAAATTAAAAATAAAAAGTGTGGAATTCCCACTACCATGAGTATCTTTGATGTACCACTCTTAGAACCGATTTGTCTGAGATTTTGGGTTAGCAAAGAAAGAAACAGAGAGCTAGATTTTAGGGAAGATGTAAAGACTTTGCAGGGTGGGAGGGGGAAGCACTCTGCAGACAGTCATTCAGACTTGCTGGACTGTCCTTATTTCAGGGTGGTTCCTCTATTATTATTATTATTATTATTATTATTATTGTTATTTGAATGTTTGCTTGACGGACATTTACTATGTCAACTTATTTTGCTTTTGATAAAAAGGGCCAGAAGCAGGTGTAAAACCTTAAAGAAACTTGGAGAAGAAAGATTGAAAAATCTGAGTAACCATTCCCCCCAAATCAGTATCACTCTCTCATCTTACTTTTACGACCTCAGCAGCAGTTGGTCCAAAAACAACTTCTTTATTGTTAAGGTACCAAATAACTTTCACACAAGACATTTCAGCAGAGAATAATAATCTCTTTTACTGCTAAGAAAGGCACATACATGGGAGACTAGGAAACCAAGGCCCTGCCGCCAGAAACAGTAGAATCATACATTCTTTATATCTTTTCTTATAATAAGCAACATTACTGTAACAATATATGAACAACCATTAACCAATTAAAAATGAACACTACAGCATTAATCCTGCTAAGATCTCTTGAACCTATGTAAATGACTTTCCATTTGTTTGTTTAAACACACTTTAACATGTAAATCTGCAAAATTCCTATTCTTTATCATAGATGTATTACCCCCCGATCCCAGGGGTGGTCTTTGGGAGGCCTCATTAGAAGACAGAGAGTTATTTTTCATACATACATTTTTATATGTTTTTCAAACATTTTGCACACAGGTACATTTTTTATGTATTAATTAAAATGTTTTTTAGAGCATACAATATTTATATACATTTTTACTATGTATTCCTGCCTGTAAAGTTTTTGTTTCACCACTAGATGGTGATATTGTTTCTTTGATTTTGTTAAGAAATCTGCAATTTCAACAACAAGGATGTTAACTGAATGTATTAACATTTTAATTAGTTAGGAGACACCATTGGTAGATTCAAATAACATCTGACTTATAAATTTAGCACACTGAGCACTGTTTAGCTTTTCTGATGAAGTGCATGTTGATGAAAACGCGCTGAGAACTGTAGCAGCGTTGTTGTTTTTGTTTCTGTTCTATGAGGTTTGTTCGTGAAGTGAAAATAAACATCTTTTGCTGATCTGCTGTGCCTGTCTTTTGAGTTTACCAGTATGAGTTTGGGCACATTGACCACTTATTTTTATTTACTAGTTTTTTGTTTGTGGTCATGGATCTTTCAGCAAGTTCCAGCAGTCATATTGTCAATGACTGTGATAACTCCAGGAAGTCCAATGAAGTGGGTGAACTTCGTAAACTGATTGGCCAGCTCTCTAAGTTGGTTGGCGTGTTAATGCCACTCAGCCAATCACTAATACAACATTTTACACAGTCTCTTATTCCCTGCAACCAAGAAACAACAGGACATCCAGCTTCGAAGGAAGGGACGGTTACCAGCTTAAACAATGGATCCAATGTGAGACAAGAAACTAGTCATGGCTTAAGGAACAGTTTGGATGGGTTTCCCAATCTTTTTTTCCTCTGGAAACACTAGGTCGCAAGTTAAACAAACAGCTACTTTATTACCAGCTGCTGCAGCTGCTACCAACAAAGGTACTGAAATTCAATTTAAAGACCTGCTTGAGTTTAAATTTGACTTTAAAGAGCAGATTAGGCTGCAGGCAAATAACAAACATGATTCTTATGTTGAAATGGCATCTAAAATGAACAGTTTACTTTTTAAATATAAATCAATGGAAATGGACAATATATATCTGAAACATTGTATTCAATCCAATATAGTCCCTAAGGGGCTTTGAGTGTGTAAATACCCCAATAATGTTAGGGAAGGCTCACAGTTTCATAAAGATTTAATTACTGCATTTGATAGGTGCAGTTTAGATATTATGCAAGCTATCATTGTCAACAATGAAGTAGAAATGGAGAAGTTATATGTTACAATTGATGAAATTAATCAGAAAATTGTGAATGACTTGTTATTTGGTATTGAAACTGAGAAAAACAAATATCATGACATGTTGAAAGATGTTGAGTTGAAATACATGAAACTATATGAAAGAAAAGCTAAGAAAATTGATAGAGACATGTTTGAATATGGTAATAACATACATTACCCTTCACCAAAAATGGGGGGGGGGGGGTAATAACAATAAATATTCCAATCACGAATCTGTGGCATACAAGATTTTTGACAACCATGACATGTGCAATGACCAAGGTCCATTTCATAATGAAACTGACCCTTTAGAATACCCCTCCCCTCAGAGATCCGAAAGGTTGAAAAAGAATAAACCCATAAACTACAACAACTGGAATTTTTACCATAATTAAAGGAACAGGCAGTGGAAATAAAAACTGTAGAAGACATAATTATCAATGAATGTGTATACAGTTATAAAGGTTTTAAAATACTTAATTACACTAATCTCACTGTCACTAAAACACATTTCAGTTTGTTTTCCAAAGGTTTTACCTACATTCCCAGAGTCAAAGCCAACATGGTTGATTTATTGGTGGATGTTAAAATGTTTGTGAGACAAAAGAGCTTTGAGATGCTTTTTAATGGTTTAGATAAAAGAGAGAGTACTAGTATTTTAAAGAAAAAGAGTACTTTTAACCCACTGTTACATCCACAGCTCAAAAATTTTGAAAATGTTTTAGAGAAGTGTCTTAGAGATGAGCTTAAATTTAATAAAGTACCCCCCTATCTCACAAAGGATGAATTCAACATCCTTGATTCTTGTAGAACAGACAAGAATCTCAGAGTCATGAAGCCTGATAAAGGAGGAGGGTGGCTCTGATGAACCAAATAGATTATGAAGTCAAAATGTTAAACATGTTGAATGATGAAAATACATATGAAAGAGTGTCCTTGAATGAGTTTAACATTGCGAAAAGGAAAGTTTCACTGTGTCTTAACGACTTACTTCTTGAGGGGCTTATTGACTTAGAAACTTACAACTACCTACATGTTGAGAAACCAAAAATTCCTTCTATTTTTGGTATACCCAAGGTCCACAAGAACCATTTGGACCCACCTCTTAGACCCATTGCTACAGCAGAGGGCTCTTTGACAGCCCCCCCCTAGCCAAATATATTGACTTCCATTTGAAACCATTTATATTGGAACATTCCAACATTTTAAAAGACTCGTGGGATTTTTTGAAACACATTGATGCCCTACAGAAAACAAATGCCCCATTTTTTATTTCTTTGGATGTGGTGGACCTATTTACTTGTATTCCCCATGAAGCAGGTCTTTTATGGTTTGAGCAATTTTTGCAGAGTCAAATTTCCATTTCTTTTAATAAGTTTCGTACCTGTTTGATTCTTATGGACTTAATTTTGAAAAACAATTTTATATATTTTCAAGGTGAATATTACAGACAATTAAAGGGTGTAGCCATGGGTGCACATTGTGCCCCCTTATATGCCAATATTATATTAGTTGGGAATATAAATTCGTTTTCAACTCCCATTTCAAAATTTTGCAGAATTACTATGGTCGTTTTTTGTACATTTGTCTTTTTTGGAATGGCACTGCTGACCAGTTTCTTGAGTTTTATGAATATGTCTCACATACCACCAATTTTCTAAAATTTACTTACAAAATACACAGTTCCCAACTTAGTTTTTTAGATGTGAGCATACAGAGGACAAATCAGGGGTTGAAATCTAAAATGTATAGGAAGGAGACCTTTTCTAACACATACTTGCAGTTTTCTAGTTCTCACCCCCATTATCAAAAGAAGGCAATTGTCAAGGGTCAGCTAGTAAGAGCTAGTAGGATGACCTCAGATGAGACAGATTTCCAGATAGAATGTGAATTTATTGCAAGTATGTTTCGAGAAAGAGGTTACCCCAATGATTTGTTATAAAGACTGATACAAGAAGTTAAAACAGCAAGGACCGCAAGGTTTTTGCCTATCCTGGGGAATTCAACAAAAATTTTTGGCAACACCAACACTAAAAACAATTCTCCAGTAGATATAAAACACTACAATTCAGCTTTGACTATTACTTTCAACAGCGAAACCAACATAGTTAAAAATATTATAAAAGACGAGTGGAATAGGTTTACCAGTTTTTCAGATTTGAATCTGAACTTTGAAGAACCCTTAAAAGTAGTATTTAAAAAAGGATGTAACATTAAGAACATACTTGAGGGTGGAAAACAGATCACACATCTCTCAAACAAGTTGGGTACACATAAATGTGGAAGCTGTCATTATTGTGTCAACATCAATGAAGGTGAGAAAATATATCTGAAAAGTAGAGGCAAAATTATCACCACTAAAGGATTTGCAAATTGCAATACTTGTGGTTTGGTATACATGGTGACCTGTGAGGCATGTAATTCCTTTTATATAGGGAAAACCGAGAGAAGGCTGAGAAAAAGGGTGTATGAGCACCTATATGACATAAGGAAGGAAAACACTAACAATGCTTTGTTTAAACATACTTTAACATGTAAATCTGCAAAATTCCTATTCTTCGTCATAAAGGTATTACCCCCCGATCCCAGGGGTGGTCTTTGGGAGGCCTCTTTAGAATACAGAGAGTTATTTTGGCAATTGATGTTTGAGGCTAGCAGTCACCCAGGTTTAAATGAAATGATCTCTCTAAAACCTGTATTAAAGTTGAGATCAGCCAAGTTATAACCACTCACCCATATATCAGTTGTACTTATATATATATATATATATATATATATATATATATATATATATATATATATATATATATATTTTATACACATTTTAATATTTTTCATACATACATTTTTATATGTTTTTCAAACATTTTGCACACAGGTACATTTTTTATGTATTAATTAAAATGGTTTTTAGAGCATACAATATTTATATACATTTTTACTATGTATTCCTGCCTGTAAAGTTTTTGTTTCACCACTAGATGGTGATATTGTTGCTTCGATTTTTGTTAAGAAATCTGCAATTGCAACAACAAGGATGTTAATTGAATGTATTAACATTTTAATTAGCTAGGAGACACCATTGGTAGATTCAAATAACATCTGACATACATTTAGCACACTGAGCATTGTTTAGCTTTTCTGATGAAGTGCATGTCGACGAAAACGTGCTGAGAACTGTAGCAGCATTATTGTTTTTGTTTCTGTTCTGTGAGGTTTGTTAGTGGAGTGAAAATAAATATCTCTTGCTGATCTGCTGTGCCTGTCTTTTGAGTTTACCAGTGTTAGTTTGGGCACATTGGCCACTTATTTTTATTTACTTTCCATTTTAGGCATGAGTTCCAAATTCCATAAATGAACTTTCTACAAAGAACAAAGTTTTATATACATTGTCATGCTAGCATTTTTTATATTTGTCAGGATGGAAGACTTCAGAAACATACTGAAAACACTCAGGAATCCATCTTAAAATAAAAGCATATTTAAAATGAAGTACACACTCTAACATTTTCCTTTTATGTATGCCTCAACCTTCACATTTCCCCATCTGATGCTGTAACGTATCACACAGATTATATATTTCTTTATGACTGGCCAATGACTACAGGTTTTCAGATGAGTGTAAACTTTTTCACATGCTATCAAACTCTACTCACATGCAGTTTCCTTCCGTCTGTAACATGACAGTTTCTTCAAAAATATGATGTTATTAGCAATAAAAACATGAATACATCTTGATGGTAAAAAAACACAATCTGATTACTATAAAAAAATTTTAAACTTTACATTTTCTACTTTCATATTTGCATCCCACCTTATATATGTTATCATACAATTTACTAAAATCTTGTAATTTTATTTACATCCCCTAAAGTACTATGATTTTTAACAAATTTGGTAACATTGATTCAGCCTGATTCATTTGTTAGTTGGCACCTCTTCTGGAGTCTAATAGCTTTAAAATAGAAGCTTTTAACAGAAATAAAATAAGGCCTAATAATAAGAATAATAGCTATGAGCACAAAATAAATAAATAAATAAACTTCAAAATGCCTCCACCCAATCCAGAGAAAAGATGAGCTTATTTTGGATGTGAACATTCAGCAACTTTTTGAAATATTTCCACGTGACTATGACGCCAATATTAACAGGAATAAATAAGCAGCACTCCATTTTGTTGACTGCGCATGTACCCCTTGTAGAAGCAAGGGTGAAATCAAGTGTGGTTTGGTTCTGTACATGATACTCATTTGTTGAGTAATCAAATGAATGGACTCAGAGGTGGTATAAATTTTCTAAAGGTTTAGACAGTTTCCTTAGCTACCAAATGGATTTTACTGCCCCCTAAGCAGGTATAATTCCTGCACCAGAAATGACCCCATCATCAAGACCCATGTGAGCAAGTCCTTTGAACAGTATTATGCTAAACCCAGGAGGCATGTATTTTCCTAACTAGGTTTGGAGTGTCTTTAGCATCTCTCCTGTGATGAGTATTATGAATCTTTCCTTCAGATAAATCTGCTGTATGTTGTATAACTGGTATAACACAACATATATAATAACAACCAGACCAGTCTGTAGTTAACCAGAGATAAGCTTGACTTCCAGAAATATAATAAAACTAATGCAATGCTAACATACCCTACCCTCAATCATAAATTTTCCAAGTAAAATTGCAAGCACTGTTTCCATCAAAAAATGCATCACTTTAATGATAGCAAATGTTATTTAAATGGCATTGATAGTTGGAGTGGTATTACTGAAAAGGGGTAGAGGCATGTTTGGCCTTTCAACTTTTAGTGAGAAAAATACTGCAAAATGCAGTATAATGCTTTGTATTAGTTGTTGATATAGGAGGCAATGGAATAACCCTGTAATGTGCAGCAGGTTTAGCTGGACAAACTCAAAAGTCACTAATACTGAGAGTGTGTGCATAGGTCTACAAGGCAGCAGAAAAAGTATTAAATCTAGTTTGCAATTCAGGTATTCTTGACTAAATTTTATCATAAGCTCCATCTCTATTTTTAGCAATGTGTGTATGCCTATTAAGAAATGGTTCAGTACTTGCATTTCCAATAGTTGCAGATGATCAAGCTACTGCATGATAGAGCAAAATCCCTAAAAGGGAAAGCATCTCTGATCAGTATTAGCAAAAAATTACGGGCACTCATAAAATCATCTAAGGCCAGCTTCGAGAGAAAGATTGCACAAGACACTAAAGATAAACACAAGGCTTTCTTTAGTTATGTTAGGAACCTGGGTGGAAACTCCCATATATGCATAGAGTTAGTCCAAAATGACAAAAAATACACTGAACCCACAGACATTGCCAAAATCCTGGCTGACAGGTTCAGCGCAAACTTCTCATCCCCCTCCCCCCCAAAAGAGCAATTATCTATCCCAGCAGAGTGCTGCCCCCCTGACATCTGAGATGCTCAGGTGAGAGCCGCCCTCTCCAAAGCAAAAACCACAGCATCAATAGGACCAGATGGTGTCCTGAGCTGCGTCCTACATGAACTCCAAGAAGAGCTGAACCCCAACATAAAGCTACTGTTCAATCTCAGCCTTACTACAGGATATGTACCCAAAGAATGGTGTACAGCAACAGTGGTCCCTCTCCACAAAGGTGGTGCCTCAACAGATCATGGAAACTATCGCCCATAAGCCTGACTAGCTTGGTCTGCAAAGCTATGGAGAGGATCATCATGGAACTCATAAATAAAGATATTGGGGACCTACAGACACTGGATCCTACCCAGTTCGGCTTTGTTAGGGGCAGATCCTGCCTCTTAAACCTGGTTGATTTCTGTGAAACAGTCACCGAGGCCATTGATGAGGGGAAGGTGGTCCACACAGCCTACCTGGACCTCGCAAAAGCCTTTGATACAATACCCCACTCGGGCATCATAGATAAGCTATCCAGCTTAAATATAAACCCCTATGTCACTAGATAGTTTGCAAACTGGCTCAAGAACAGAACCCACATGGTCAGAATTGCTGGAGCCATGTCAGACTCCAAACCAGTTACAAGTGGCATCCCACAAGGCTCAGTCCTGGGACCTCTCTTGTTTGGCATATATTTCTCAGAGGTACAAGCCAGCATGGGAGGACTGTGGCTGACGAAGTTCGCAGATGACTGTAAACTGGGTGCCATAATCGACTCTCCAGCTGACACAAGCATCCTCCAAAAGGGTCTCATAGAAACAGATAACTGGTGCCAGAGCCATGGCCTCAAGCTAAATGCCAAAAAGTGTATAGTCATCCCCTTTGACAAAAACAAAGTGCCCACAAATTACCACATAGGTGGTAATCCATTAAGTACGGAGGAAGTAATTAGGGACCTGGGAACCCAAGTTGATAGCAATCTCTCATTTGACAACCACGTGGCCAAAGTGGTTAGAAAAACCTTCTATATAGCCCACCTAATCATGAAGGGATTCACATCTAGATCAAGGGAGGTCATTATGCCTCTTTACTCATCCCTCATCAGGCCCATAACTGAATACAATGCCCTTTTCAGGATGTACCTTACCCAACAACTGCAGCAACTGGAAAGACCCCAAAAGTACCTCACCAAGAGGATCAAAGGGCTCAAACAGATGCCTTATGCTGCCCGATTAAAGAAACTCCAGCTCTACTCGGTTGCATACCGCCTGCTTAGAGGCAATCTGTACCTGACGTATAAAGCCATGTCCAACCCGGAATTAATGGACATGCTGCACCTCAGAAAATCCAAATCCCATTGAGCTACGCGCTCGAGGGACTTGAACCTCAGCACTGAAATAAATAGGACATGTTGGAGAGACAGATTCATAACCCAGAGGCTCCCTTCACCCTGGAATAGAATCCCAGTCCAAGTTAGGCAGAGTCCCTCACTGACTCTCTTCAAAATCTTGATGAGTGGATGGGAGATTGTAGGTTTACCCCAGGTATCACATCTGTGTCACTGCTAAACAGAGGCACAGTAAACTAACCTCGAAAAAGGGCATAGTAAAACATTTAAAATGGGTGGCGAAAGCCAAACACACTCTGGCTAGGCTTACAAATGCCCTAGGGCAGATAGCCTAGTATGAACCTATGAACCTATAAAGCTATGATGATGTGCTTACACTTCCAAATGGCAATAGCAAGCAAAATAAAATTATAATGTGAATCACAATAGCTGTCCCAATAACAGGTCCATAAGAAAAATTAGCATGTTGGGACTAGAGAGGGTTGTAAAGAAACTACAAACATGGGTGTTACGTTTCTTGTTCATACTCTATACAAAAACTGATCACCAAATAATCTCCTTCAGAAGGTGTTGATTTCACATGATTTTGCAAATGAATTCTGTTTAGACAATGCATTGTCTATCTCATTGTCCAAAATTAATGATGAATCTTTGATTTTTAGATTCAGAAGCAAGAAAAGATATTGTCGATGTTGAAGAAGAAGCACTAAAGTTTATTTCAGATCAGGTTGAAGCAATGGGGTCACATAATTTCACTTTCTGGTCTGATACAAAGGGTAAGTCAGCTGTATTTACTTCTGATCTTGATGTGAATTACAAATCTGAAATCAGTTTGGATTGAAAATAGTTAATATTCAGTTCCAGATTTCATCTGATTAACAAAATGTCATTGGCTGCCACTTCCAGATTTAATAGTGTCCTTGTTTTTTCATCTGGTTCTGTTTGCATTTGGTTCTTCTGGTTCACATGGAACGATGTCAGTGGAGTCTTGGCTGCACTCATCAGAAGGGAGGGTCTTCTTGACATGTGAGACATGGATCCAGGTTGGGAGGCCTTCACAATAGATGGCAGTAGCAGTTATGAGCAAAGACAAGTAGAGTCCATTCCATTTAGGGATGAGTGCATCTCACCAGGAGTGTACCTTAATGTAGATAAAATCTCCAGGCTGCAGTTTATGATATATATATATATATATATATGCCTATATATATATCACTCTACACACACACACACACACACACACACACACACACACACACATTTTTATATATATATATATATATATATATACCACACACACACACACACACACACACACACATGTCACACACATATATATGTATATATGTGTGTGTGTGTATATATGCTAATAATAAATATATATCATATATATATATATACACACACACACACACACATATATATATATATTATATATATACAGTTTTATATACACACATATATGTATGTATATATATATATATATATATATATATATAATATAACCATGCATGTGTCTCCCTTCTCACACACACACACACACACCGTCACA